>NC_090757.1:60081318-60089324 GCF_036898095.1 Palaemon carinicauda | reverse complement strand
GAAGATCTCGCAGAAAACTTTATAAAGATTTACAGTATTTGCTAGAATGAGAAGATAATCCGTTTATAGAAAGTTTTCCTTAGATGAAACAAAGAGAATTAGTTGAGTTAATACTATAGTTGGAAATTAGATTATTTTCTTTGTTACTCCATTCAAAGGAAGGTAAAGAAATTAAATCAATTTTACTTGGAATATGTTTTAGTGGGGAAATGCTACTTCTCTGGATAGAAAATTAATGTTATGAATATTATTTCAATTTGAACTAACGCCACTTGTTAGTGGTAATTCCAATTGCATGAATATTGCAATTTATGTTTTTGAACCTAATAATAATATTAGCGTTCATAGATACTATGTCGTACACAAAATAGATATATAAATTTTATGTTTCCATTTCTGGATAATTCTCCCAATTCTGCCATTCCATTCTTCACAAACATCATTCTGTGTAACGTCGATTGTAACATTAACCCCTCTGTTCTCATTCACGAATTCTAATAAATATGTTTGATACTATATTGAACCATAATATAAATGCCATTTTTATGTCTGGATTTATTTTGAATGACAATATCATGAAGACTGTCACCATATTATTTTATCAGATTGTGTTGTAATTATAAACCTATAATATATTATTCAATGCAATAGTTCTCTTTTTTTCTTAGATCTTGCCATATAGAGAATCTTTCAATATTTAATTAGTCTCTCTCTCTCTCTCTCTCTCTCTCTCTCTCTCTCTCTCTCTCTCTCTCTCTCTCTCTCTCTCTCTCTATATATGTATATATATATATATATATATACATATATATATATATATATTGTGTATGTTTATATATAGGTCTATATTTACATATATATTTGTATTTATATATATATATATATATATATATATATATATATATATACAAATATATATATATATATATATATATATATGCATATATATATATATATATATATATATATATATATATATATATGTATATATATATATATTTATATATATATATATATATATATATATATATATATATATATATATATAAATTATATATACATATATAAATATACATATACATATATATATATATATATATATATATATATATATATATATATATATATATATATATATGTATATATATATATACACACTAGTAGAGATACCCGGCGATGTACGGGTGTAGGATTAAAAAGCAATGTCAGCATATGCAAGTCGTCGATTCTTGTAAGTTATCTTTGTAACAACTCATTCTGAAACACATGTTTTTAACTCTTAGAAACTCTTACCGCTCAATATTTCATTTGTGGAAACTGTAACTGTGAAGATGAAACATTTCCTATGTTAAGGTGAAGATAATATTTGTAACAAAGGCAGCCTAACTTTCCTTCCACTGCAACACAATCCAGGAGGTTCATTTTTTCCATTTCAGAGCACCACAGTGATTACAGTTTCGTGTCATCAAGTCAATTTTTATTATCTCTTCTGTTTCATACCGATATCTTGGGTCATAGGTGAAGGTACCATTACGCCATTGTTTTGCATTAAACGGGCGTGCTCTAACTTCTGCACACTTGACTATTCTTTTCTTCTTTCTGTGTTTGTTGGTTTTACTGAGCAATCATTCTGTCTGTTAGTCTGAAGTCGAGGTTTTCTTTTATTTCTTTTTCCTGATTTCTTACTGCTGCAATTCTTTGTTGATTATTTTCAAGGCGAGAATTTCTTTGGTCCTTGTGTTATGCTTCATGAGTAGCTGCAATTTTTCTGACATTAATGTTCCTTCTATCTGAATTTTTAAGAGGGTGAGGGTTCTGCCAGGCCCCCATAGTTCAGTTAAAGGGCACTTAGAGATTTCAGACTGCCTCCATTGGCTTTCTCGGAAATATTTACATAAAAACACACTTTTAGATTTTACATAGAATCCTATATATTTGAGGTTTAAAGTGGGTGAGGTTTTGCCCACCTTAGCTCCCTTAAGGAGGTACTTAGAGATTTGGGACTACTTCCATTGACTTTCTCTGAAAATTTTACATAAGAATAGACTATTAGTTTGTATGTAGACTTGGATAGGCCTATATCTGAAGTTTTAAAAAGGTGGGGGATTTGGACCCCATAACTCCCTTATGAGGACACTTTTTCCTCAGAAACCTTTACATAGGAATACACTTTTAGTGTTTAAGTAGATTCCATAACCTCTCTTTCTCTAAGGAACACACACACACATAATCTTCAATACTGTACACAAATCCCTAGATTGTGGTCAGGAAGTTCATATGATTGGTATGGATTTTAGTGCTACTTGTGACTGTGTTAATCATGAGGCCCTTGTTTTCAAACTCAAACAGTTGGGAGTGGGTGGGTCGTTTCTTAGGATTATTATTGAATTTTTAAGTAATAGATCTCATAGTTGTTGTTGATGGGCACCATAGTGAGTATAGGAATGTGATGTCTGGTGTTCCCCAGGGTAGTGTTCCTAGCCCAGTACTTTTCATACCATATACACATGACATGTGGTTTGACCATAAAACAAGCTTGTTGCATATGCAAATGATGCTACACTCTTTGCATCAATTCCATCCCCTGAATGTAGATCTGGGGTTGCTGAATCTAGCTAAAATTAGTGCATGGTGCAAGTTATGGGGTATGAAGTTGAATCCTAACAAAAGTATGATTTTAAGTAGGTCAAGGATAGTGGCTCCTCAACATCTGGATCTCAGCATTGATAATGTTTTTTAACTTTGTTTGACTCTTTTAAAATTTTAGGTGTGATTCTTGATAGAAAATTTACTTTTGAGAAACACATTAGGTCTGTGTCTTCTTCAATTGCACAAAAAAATTGGCTTATTGAGAAAGTCTTACAAGATTTTCGGTGATCAATCTATTCTGAAGAAGTGTTTTAATTCTTTCATTCTACCTTGTTTTGAGTATTGTTCTCCTGTCTGGTGTTCAGCTGCTGATTCTCATCTTAATTTGTTGGACAGAAACTTACGGTCTATTAAATTTCTTATTCCTGATCTAGATATTAATCTTTGGCACCGTCGTTCAATTAGTTCATTATGCATGTTGCATAAGATTTTTCATAATACTGACCATCCTTTACATTCAGATCTTCCTGGACAGTTCCATCCTGTTCGTAATACTAGGCAGGCAGTTAATCCTAACAGTCAGGCCTTCTCCATCATGATGCTCAATATTACATAGTATTCTAGAAGTTTTATTCCAGCTGTATGTATGTATGTATGTATGTATGTATGTATTATTGACCTAAATTTAAATTGCGTAGTGATCTTTCATTATGGACATTCTAATGCTGTTCATATAATCTTTTTATTAACATATATATACATAATGCAGTTGTAATTTTTCATTATCAGTATTTTGATGCTGCTGTTCGTGAATAATTTCGTATGTAAACACCACTGCGCAATTACAACTCCGGAGTAAATGACACAAACATATTTTCTATCCATGTTACGTAATGTTTTTTTTTTCTTTCTTTCTTTTTTGATAAGCTGTGTTTGTAAAACATGACTTCAGCTGACGATATCAAAATTACCTTCAATTTCTTCTTCCTCTCCCCTCCCCTCCTGACCTCTCACCCTTTCTCCTCCTCCTCCCCCTCCTCCTTATCCTAGTGTTAAGCCATCCCCTTCTCGAAGTCCTTTTTCCTACTACAATTCCTTGATATTTTCCTAAAAAGCTCTTTCTTTCTCCTCCTCTTTTCCTTGAGGCACAGCGCTGTTTACTCGCGCAAGCAGTAAGTGCGCTTTCAGGCAAGAGTACATTATGGCAACGAGCGGGGTCGAATCCATTATACTCCCGAGTCAACACGGCTTCAGGGTAAAGACTCTCTCTCTCTCTCTCTCTCTCTCTCTCTCTCTCTCTCTCTCTCTCTCTCTCTCTCTCTCTCTCTCTCTCTGTGGAGGCAAATGATTGAGATGCAGTCAGAGAGAGAGAGAGAGAGAGAGAGTTTACTGAGTCTTCTCCCTTGACTTGATATTCTGACCTTTATTCAGTAGTAACTGAAAGGTTATTCACTCCTGTTCTTCAGGGGCTAATAGCAGGAAGAGATTTGTTTTGGATGTATCCATCTTCTCCCTCTTCCCTCCTCTCCTCCTAATTTTCCTCCTTCTTTTCTTCTTCCACCCTCTCATACTTCTCTAGTTCTTTTTTCTTCTCTCCAAGTCCCAATTAAGTCTGTCTTACACTGACTTCCAGTCTTCTTACTTCTAAGAACTTTGGCATTATATTCTTGTTTACAATATCATGTTTACCAGGTTTTATCAGATGCTAATACTCTGTTGGGAAGAAGAGGCCAAGTTGGGAGCGACTAAAGACGTCAACAGAATACATTTGTTCATTTTTCCTGCATCAGTGCATTAGGCTGGCTGCTCTTGGGATGCTGGGACAGGAGCCTACAATTATTAGAATGGGGCTTGCATGCTTATCACGTCCTGTCCATCAGTCTTTTCTCAATTTATTTGCATATTTATGCACGATATTATTATTTACTATTTCATCATCTCGTTTTTTTTTTCGTTTCTTGTCATTCACTAACAGATTTTTTTTTCTTTTTTTTTTAAGGGAACATGTCAATGAAAGGTCCTATCTTCATTATCATTAAAATGAGACTTTCCTGCCCAATGAGTCGGGTAAATACGTAACTGGTAATTTGCGACTTATGATTATACTATTTAATGCTTATATTAGATGTTTTTGTTATTTCTCTCTTAAAGAGAGTCACATGCTACTTAAGCTCCTAGATTATTTGAATAGTATTAATAAACGTTAATTGATTAGAGACTTTCTTTGATAATGAAAATAATAATAATAATAATAACAATAGTAATAATGATAATAATAATAATAATAATAATAATAATAATAATAATAATAAACGGCAAAACCATAAAATATCTCATTAGAATTCTGTGTGGCCGTTCTGTATAGAATTGTTGCACCTGCAAATTGCCTAAGAAAACTCAAATTAAGCATGTGACCAACAACCTTGTCCCAGAAAAATCACTGTTAAAAACCCACTGCATCACTAGTGAGAACGGCAACAGGCCACACTGAATCCGAGAATCCAGTAAACTTCCCTGCCAAGTGATTTGCCGAACTGGGGTTCGAGTCCCCCTCAGGTTCGATAGTTTCTTGTAGTAACTGCAACCTCACGATTATTGTGAGCTAAGTAGGTGGCCGGTTTGGGGGCGCCTATAAGTGTACCTACTGAGTTATCACCAGCCATTGCCTGGTCCTAACTTAGGGTAGAAAAGGGGCTTGGGTGCTAATCATATGTATATATGGTGAGTCTCTAGGGCATTGTCACTGGACCTTGCCTCTGCCATTCATGAGTGGTCTTTAAACCTTTAAAGAATGAGGACACATTTACACCTCAGCTATGTTGTATGCATTTGTATTTATTGTCCTTCAGCAGGAAAAGGTTCAACTGTAAATCGTGCATCTGCAATGGATCCCTCTTGTAAGATCAAGAAAAAATCCGGAATGAATTTAATTAAACGCTTAATTCATTCTGAGCATTTCGTGAACTGCAAGGAACGTTGATTCAATTACTCTTCTCCAAATGTTCCTCCGTCTCGCAATGAATATTTTAGTCCGGATTAATGAGGCGAAATGAAATTAGAGAGCTGGAGGTGAAACCGGGAAAAGATTAACAGATAGTTGGAATTTCGATTAATGGAACCAAACAAAAACTCGGTTTTGAGACTCAAAAATGAAAGAAGAAAAGATAGAAAAGAAAAAAAACCAGACCGGAAGTCAATCGTTAGATTGGAGTTAGTTTTTTATGGCTCTTAAAACTGGATGATGAAGTCTGTATGTTTGATTTTCAGTCTGTATGTTGGTTTAAGAGATATCTTGAAATGATCTGGGTGGATTTAACTTGGGATAAACACTATGATAGATTTAAAAAAAGAAAATAAAAAACTGTTAAGATTGGTCTAGATAGAGACTAAGGTTTAATCAGTAAGTAATTCTATATTCATTAGGCTTTAACCTATTTACTGATTACTTTTTTTAACTTCTTGGTTAGTGGGAAAATATTGGACAGTAGTAAAATTTGAAAGATAAATCTGCGAAAATGGATCAATGTAGATTATTTATTGAAACGTGGGAATTAAACGGTTTCCATTTGGTACCAGAAGTTGCATATCCTTGAGGGAGTGAGTTTGCTAGCTACATGTCTTTTTATTCTTATCCTGTGATGGAGATTTTTCTAAGATCAACAGTGGCACAGTGGTTTTTATAAGTGAGCCAATCTATTCAGGCTTCCCAGGAGTCAAACCAAGTCCCTTTTGCTTGTAAGTTGAGGATACTGATGCTCTCACTAGGTGTACGGTGGCTGGTCCCGAGTGGTGCATCATGGTGAAGGTAAGTATCGTGATGAAACTAAATGTGCAGATAAGGGTATCTTGAAATGGTTGAGAATCTAACAAAAGTATTCAAAGAAATGGGCAACCCTCGAGAGAACGATTTGCTGGATCTGATATGGCTAAAGTGACTTGACAGTCATGAAATTAAGGACAACAAAGTTCGTCAATCCTTGAGATCCAGGAAGAGCCTTGGACAGATACAATTCGCAAACTTTATTGAGTCTTAAGGCATCCAACAAATTCTACACAATTTTATTGTTCAGTTGCGTGTTGTCTGCTACAGAGTCTGTCCAATTTACAGAAGTACAAATAAACGCACATTGTATTTGATGTGTATAGGACAGTCAGCATGAAAGCACAAAAAGAAGCTCAAGCGTTCACTACAATCCCGGCAATTAGGCTATCTTCTTCAGGGATGACCAGAACAAACCTGAACTATTTGCATATTAGGCAGACACAATCATTTCATTTCAAGCGGATGATATAACGTGCATTATTGTCACCATAAGGGATGCTGCGCTTTTGTTGAACAAGACACTGCAGGCCTGCAAAGCTGCACTCACGAAGAGGTAGATACTAGATTCTTTTTGTATGCTGCATATACAGCAAAGCATGAAGTGTAATCAAATGTAGTTCAGACAATGATGCCATCATATCAGCATCTAGCATGAGAAAAATGGTTTGGACAAACTATGGTTTAAATTCGGAAGATAAGAATAAATGAGGTTGATACCTATCGATGAAATTGCAGTAGCTATAGGACCAAAAGCTTCAGCCCTTCCCTTTTCCATGCATTTAGTGGGTGTGATATTGCCTTTCATGGAAAGAGGAAGAAATCTGAATGGAAAACATGGACAGTGTTTCAATGTGCCGCACCCAACTTCACCAAACTAAATTCAACACCATCAAAGTAGAAGATAAAGACCTGCAAATCATTGAAGAGTTTTTGCCCCTAATGTGTGACAGAAGCAGTTCATATAGATGTAAATGAGCCTAGACTTGATCTTTCTGCAAGGAAGCAAAGATCTAATGATTGCATTCCCCCTACAAGGGCTGCTCTTAGAGAGCATTGCAAAACAGCTACCTTACAAGCAGCCAGTCCTTATTATGTCATCCAGTTTTGCCAAGTCCATAACAAAGGTGATTGGCAACAGATTGATGGTGCATGGTTTCCTTATTGCATAACTTTGCCAGTAGTAGCAAAATCATGAATAAGTTGAATATGTGTGGCTGCAAACAGGAATGGTGGAGCAGGTGCAAGTGTTACAAGTCTGGACTTAACTGCACAGCTCTCTGTAGCTGCACTTGTTAAAACTGATTGATAAATGAAACATAATGATATTCATCAAGAGATAGATACATTTATATCTTTATGTGCCATTTGGAAGTATGGTGGCCATATTGGATAGAGGGGTTAAGTACATCTCTTAATGACAGTAAGAATGCCAAAATATGAATTCACAATCATTATATGGACAGTATGGACCTTTTGTAGACTCACAGAATGAAAATATTTGAAATATAGAATATGTTTGCCGCCATTTCGGGAAAGTTTTAGCCAAACTGGAAATAGTCATATATTGAGGTTTGATTTATGGGATGATAAGAGT
>NC_090757.1:60061318-60073818 GCF_036898095.1 Palaemon carinicauda | reverse complement strand
CAAGTAATAATAATAATAGAAGAATCTCATGTTAGAACACTTGAAGATTTCTATACAGGAAGTACAGCCATCCTAAAACTACATAATGATAGTTTAAAGATTCCGATTGAGAATTTATATTGGGAAAATATAGGAATTAATATCAATGGGGAATACCTTAAGAACTTCAGATTTGTAGATGACATAGATGTGTTTAGTGAATCATGGAAGGAATTACAAAAGACTATATTCTGAAAAAAACGTCATTTATAGGTGCCAGTCGTCCTAGTGCACCATTATTTTGTTCCAACCTTGTATTCATGTCATCAAATCTGATGAATTTTTGATTTGCAGGGAACGGACTTGACTTATGGTAGCACCATAGGTGGACCTGTATTGATCCTAAACAGCTCATCAATGTGACGTGAATTATCCTTGTCATTCCACATCTGAAGTGAAGTCCAAACCAGCTCAAAAGTTCTGTTGCATCCACGTCTTTCCAGTCGCCATCATGCACGCTACATCCTCTTTGATTATCAGTTTCAATAATTCCATCTGTTATGAAAAAGTTTAAAGTAGAAAATTTACTACATGACGGAAAGGCACTGTGAGGATCATCTTTTTCATGAATAATATTTTGCTTTGTCTTCCTTCCACTTTTGGGACATTCATTAAACTACTTGGTTATTTTTTTTTTAATTTTGTAACTTGTAGATATGAGCAGAGTCATCATTTGCATTTTCATTCTCGGTATCATCATCTACTTCACTATCATTATCACTTGAAGAATATTTTTGATGTTAGTAGTCACTGATGTCAGACAAATCACTGGAGTGTCAACATCACCAGCAGAAGAGGGATGATCTTCATCATTTGCCTCGCCTGCACCATAGAACAGCTCAACTGGCAAGGACATGATGATTTTTGTTGAATATATGAACCTTTGTGAATAAATCCAAGTTCCAAGTATTGCCAGGTGAGGTCTACAGCGACCCTAGTGAAGTTTGCTGCTTGCGATTTTCATACTGGGCACTTCTACATAACAGAAAGATTTTTAACTGTAAGGTACGCAGGGATAAACAAAGTCAGGGAAGGAAACAATCCTAAATAAAAAATAAAAAAATAGCAAATTAGCCACATTTCAGTATTTTTGTGGGGTCATTTTGATCCCCGTGTCATACGAAGGGTTAATGCGATGCCTAAATCTCTTGAGGAAATCTGAAACTCCAAAGGTATTTAAGCCATACCTGGAATATCTGCTGTGTTCTGATAATACCTGTGACAAGGAACATTTCGTTTGTTCCGTAAAATGTTACTCAGGTTTTATCTTCATGGTAAAATTTTCGACTTTCTGATAATTGTCACAAACAAAATAGAATTCCTGTGCATAAAAATATTACGAATATAATCAAGAATATCAAACTAGATAAACCCGTATTTTTTCCATACCCCTACACATACTACATGCATTGAAGCCCATCCTTGGTATCGAAGATCTGTCTTTTTATTTTTTATTCAACTGGTTCGTCTGTACACACATTGTAGATGGTTACATGAAAATTCCACCCTGAAAATATCACCCCAAGAAAATTCCACCTACCTGTATTATGTGTATTATTAAAATATACATATATAGATCTTTTTTCATTTTGTAATCCAGCACACATCTTCCATAATTTGGGTGTATGTTTGATAACGATGATCGTAGGGCAGAGCACAGTGAAATCCTTCAGTTCCATCATTGAATCTTGGTAGATATTGCAAGACCCGTTCTCTTACGTGCCGAAGACTTGTTGAGAAAAGGGACTCTCCTCTTCAGCGGCTTGCTCGTCTCCCTCTGTGTACCAATATAGGTGCTTTAAAAGAAAACAATAAATTCATCGGGTACATTACCATCGTCCGAAAGGATGTAACTGAAGGGGAGCCTTAAAAATGCTCTTGTAAGTTTCTTCTCTTTTATTAGGCCATAGCGAAAGCACTCGGGGTAGGAATATATTTCGAACAATGATATGTGCTGTGAAGAGCAAGAGTCCATATCTGTGGGGAATTAAATGTCACATCACACGACCAAGATGTATATCCTACCAACTCATCCAATTCATATTGCGTTACAAAAATGAGAATTCGTTCAGAATTTTCAATTCCACTGTCATAACCAAGGAAAGGTGAACCATTTTAAAGATACCTGAATTGAACAGGAATGTCAAAACCTATTGGACATGCTGGTAAAGCTGGAATCCCTGAAGAGTTTTGCCTTCAATTTTGTACATAGCGGGAAATAGTTGATATACTTGTCAACTTTGGCTTCGCTTCCTCACTTTGCTGGTTTACAGTTGATGCTATTACTGCACAAGATTATGTTGCACTTTCTCCAGCATGATTTTTCTCACATAAATTTCTTATTACACTGCGTGCTTCGACCATGCCTCTTGATCCTGGATGCATGTGGCTTCCAGGCCTATAAATTATTTTCGGAACATCATAATCAAAATTTGTATAGATACGAGCTTTACATTTACAACCTTTGTAAAATTGTTCACATCGCCAATAAATTTTAGTTTTTGTTGAATTATCTTGATGCCTTTCGTGAATATCCTTAGTTTCATCACAAAGTTTCTTCTTTCTCTTTTCATTAATAATGCATTTCAGGACCATGGTATATGGGTTACTTGGATAGGAAATAGTTTGAACTAGTCGGTGTAAACCTTCAAGATTGGAAGAAAATGACATTTGGACATTTCGAATTTCAAGATGGTTGCTTGTTCACTATTTCGCAGTAGGGAAGTGCGGCGGGTGGAATTTTCTATGGGTGGACATTTCTGGGTAAAATATGCATGGATGGAATATTCATGTTACGTTATATATAAGTTAATATATATATATATATATATATATATATATATATATATATATATATGTGTGTGTGTGTGTGTGCGTGTATATATATATATATATATATATATATATATATATGTGTGTGTGTGTGTGTGAGTTTGTGTTTATGTGCATGTATATATATACATATATATGTATATATATATTTATATATATATATATATATATAGAGAGAGAGAGAGAGAGAGAGAGAGAGAGAGAGAGAGAGAGAGAGAGAGAGAGAGAGAGAGAGAGAGAGAGAGAGAGAGAGAGAGAGAGAGAGAGAGAGCATCAACAACGTAATAAAATCTGTGTAAAAATACTCATGTTGTCTTGTTATTTGTTATCATATATATTTTTTTTCTGAAATCAAGAAAATGTTTTCGGGTAATTTGCATCCCTATTTTAACGTATGCAAAAGAGCTAATTTAGGAAGTTCAGACATAATGGCTATGTTGGTGAAATCTAATCTAACTCCAAAATTAATTTGCCGCCGACGTCATCTTCAAAATGATTAATTCGTATACATTCTCAAAAATATGGCAACGCTAATTGCATTGGCTCTTCGAACTAAAATTCATGGTGGTGTCTGAACAAAAAATAAGAAAATTTAATATTAGTGGAATCGTCATGTTTTCCATATTGCTTCCCATAACATTTGATAACTCAGATAAACTAATTAAAATACTTCCGAATATTTTACCAGAGTCAAAGTGAAATGGAATGGTGAGGAACGGTCTGAAAAAGGAGAATACTGAAAAGTGGAGTAAATGCAAAGGAAATTAAATTAGGTAAAGAGGAAAACCCAAAGAAGAGAATGAAAATGAAGACATTCGAATAAACGAATAACAAATTGGAATTGTGATAACTTTAATCACTTTTAAGTTATGTTTAAAAATAAAAGAAATTAAAGTTCTATAAAGAATTTTATTTTGTGTAATGAAATTAAAACCTTTTGATTTAGTTGTTTTTATGATTTCCCTTTTTCCGAAGAGTTCGTATCTTCAATTTTCTTCCGGCCGTCTGCTTTTTCTTATTCACCAAAGGGTTTAACTACTGCAGTGTAATTATTCAGTGGCTACTTTCTTCCTCATGTTTTGTTAAAGTTTTTATAGTTTATATAGGAGATATTCATTTTGATATTCTTAAAATATTTATTTTTTCCTTGTTTCCTTTCCTCACTAGGCTATTTTCCCTGTATAGGGTAGTAGTAGTAGTAAGAAATATAACTCTAAAAACGAGTCCTAGTTTTATCATTTTGTAACTCAAGAGTAATTATTATATACGTAAATGATTTTCCCCTACAGGGAAGAATACAAGGGTGAGAATCTATCCAAAAATAACTTATCTCAGTTGATAAGCAACCAATCAAAATGGATTTCCTGAAAATGATAAGACGCGAAAATTGTTGAGATGAAGGATCTTCTGGTATATGGAAAGGACCCAGGGAAGGATGGAAAATGTGAGGCACAATGGTTCCTTAAAATGTTATCGCAAAAAAAAGATATAGGAGAAGTTCGTTCATACTCTGAGAAAAGGAATAAAAAGATAAAGTGAAACGTGAATATAATTGAGAAAGAGAGAGTATGTTGGGCTAATGGTAGGGAGATAGTTTTAGAATTAGACGTGGAAAACTACAAAGTGGATTGTTCTGAATGCATACAAAGGTTACGTAATGTTGATGGACCTTTGAGTAATTAAATAGAGTAGATGTTGTGAATGGCATTTTGATAAGTACCTGCGTTTAATATAACTAAGACAAGGAATGTATTACTGACTGTTTCTGTTTATTTTGGTGTATTCACTATTTGAGGAAGCTTCTCATTGATATGTATATATATATATATATATATATATATATATATATATATATATACATATATATATGTGTATATATATATATATATATATATATATATGTGTGTGTGTGTGTATAAATATATGTATACATGTACATATATATATATATATATATATATATATATATATATATATATATATACATATATGAACAGTATATATATTTATTGATAAATATATATATATATATATATATATATATATATATATATATGTATATATATATGTATATATATATATATATATATATATATATATATATATATATATATATATATGTGTGTGTGTGTGTGTGTGTGTGTATGTAAATTTATATATACCCTTTCTGAGTAGACATAGCTTTACGTGGTGGAAGTGTTTTGGAAATAAATGATCAGAAAAGTTGTACTAGTCAGGGCCACTCACTCTACGTTGGTTTGCTGTAAGCGATCAGATCAAAATATCCTTCCATCACTAATCCGCAGTGGCAAACGTGGTGATGAAAACTGGTCAAACCCCAGACATATATGAGGACATCTAAGGCCTTTGTCCTGCATTGGGCTAGTAATGGCTGCATATATATATATATATATATATATATATATATATATATATATATATATATATATATATTGCGTACGTGAATTATTGCCCTTTTAATTTAAAAATTACAAGAAGAAATCTTGAGATAACGACGAGAAATATGTTCTTCGTCCTCGTCCTAGTCTCTCTCTCTCTCTCTCTCTCTCTCTCTCTCTCTCTCTCTCTCTCTCTCTCTCTCTCTCTCTCTCTCTCTCTCTCTCTCTCATTTCGTTTAAAAAGTATTCCTTTCACTTTTCTGTCTCGAGGCTCCTTGCTGTTTGGCTGCACAAGCAGTATCTGCGCTTGCAAGCAAAAGTGCATGAGAGCAACGTGGAAGGTCGGATCCATAATACTTCAAAGTCAACACAACTTCAAGGAAAGGACAACTATTCTGGGAACGGAGCATGGTGATGGGATGCTGGTGAGAGAGAGAGAGAGAGAGAGAGAGAGAGAGAGAGAGAGAGAGAGAGAGAGAGAGAGAGAGAGAGAGAGAGAGAGGGAGGATCTCCTTGAGAAATCGAACGTAATGACCTGGATATTAAGGAGCCATTTACTTTAGATATGTCTCTTTCTCTTTCTGTGTTTATTACTGATACATCCTCTGATTTCTTGTTAACAAATAACTAGAATTTCATAATTTTCTACTAATTTCTATCTGAGATCTCTAAAATCCCAGAAAACTTAAAAAGACAATCATTGAGGACATCAACCAGTTTTATAGTCATCCAATGGAATAAAAGTAGTTGATTTAATCAAATGAATATTGAAAATATTCGCCCAATGTGTATAGAGTCTTTCGCCAACAGTCCTTAATATTAAAGAAATATCAGCAACTATTAAAATGTGCGTTGCATCTGAGGGTAATTTAAACCACAAAATATTTCATTTTATGTTTATTTGGGATTATTACTGAGAAAGGAAGATATTTGATAAACATTTCAACCATTTTTGTTCTCATTAAAAATGCTTCTATCTCTCTGTTGAATAAAGTGAGCCAGAACCATCGGGGTTTTATAGTTTTTCTTTACGTTTGGTTTGAGGCAATCTAATAACTAATTCATCATCTCCTCCTACGCCTAATGACACAAAGGGCCTCAGTTAGATTTCGTAAGTCGTCCCTATATCTTGAGCTTATCACTCGATACGTCTCCATTCATCATCTCCTACTTCACGCTTCATAGTTCTCAGTCATGTAGGCCTGCCTCTTCCAACTCTTTTAGTGCTTTGTGGATTCCAGTTAAACGTTTGGTGAACTATTCTCTCTTGGGGAGTGTGAAGAGCATATCCAAACCATCTCCTACCCCTCACCATGATCTCATCCACATGTAGCACTCGAGTAATTTCTTTTATAGTTTCATTTCTAATCCTGTCCTGCCATTTAACTCCCAATATCCTTCTGAGGGTTTTGTTCTCAAATCTACAAAATCTGTTAGATATTATTTCACTGTCATACCATAACTCTTGTCCTTACAGAAACGCTGATCTCACTAAACAATTATATTGTCTGATTTTTATATGTAGTTTCAGGCGATTGGATTCCCAAACTTTACTTGACCTAGCCATTGTCTGGAAATTTATTTGATAAGACTCGACTAACATTAACTTTGCACTTGCTGTGCTCATGAGCAGACTTAATCAAATTCACATATTTAAGAGGCATTCCATAATAACGCAGAACTCTCCATAAAATGGCCGGTGCACACTATCTAAGACTTTTTCATAGTCCACAAATGCCATCAAAGTGGATTTTTATATTCTACTTATTGCTGTACAACTTGTCTCAAGTAACTAACTACCTTTGATAAATCGTTAACGAGATAGTGAGACGATGATTTGGAATTTTCACATCATACATAAAGAATACATCCTAATGACCGAGGATAAATGTGCAGTTGAGGTAGTTAGAATGATGCAGTGGAGAATATTACTCTTCATGTTCTAAATTATTCGTTATATGTAATTCAACTAAATATATGTTTTGCTTTGGAAATTTTCAAACAAATTTTTAGAGATGAGAAAAAAGTTTCTCTTAGTCTAATGATGACAACAACAACAACAACAGCAATGATGATGATATTAGTAATAAGGATAATAAAACAACTGAAAATATGGTATGAACAAGCTAGATTTAGGCAACTGTCGTGTTTTACTGTCTTTCTGGTAAAGGTAACAATTGGATTTTATGTGGAACTTTCTCTCTCTCTCTCTCTCTCTCTCTCTCTCTCTCTCTCTCTCTCTCTCTCTCTCTCTCTCTCTCTCTCTCTCTCATTTTTATACATACATACTTAGTAGTATCTCAGTAATTTTGAATACGAGCAAATCGTTACACTAGCATACAAGTTCGAATAGGTATTGATTTGGTAGCAAATATTTCCCACCAGATGTGCTTTTCTTTTTGTGGAGGAGTACAAATGAGCAGATATCAGTCAAGCAGTACCCATACTCGCCCCGTTTAGTATTCTCTGATATTTTACAGCATTTTATTTCGTATTAGCTTGCAACCAACTTCCGCTCCCCCGAGTTGTAATTACTATTGTTTATCCTAAAGACATTTTGTTCTTCATTTTAAAGTTAACAGTATTGTGATAACAGCCCTCAATAGGATTAAGAAAGATTGTAAGAAGGGGAAAATATTGTGAGTGCGGCTGACCTTCAAAAATTTTACATTCGTACTGCAACATCCACATTTGGTCGAGTAGCAATTCCGAACAGTAAAGAAGATATCAAAGCATCAGATGATACAAAACCAGTGCCTACATTGACGAGTCAACAGCAACATGATCTTAATGCTGTAAAGTTTCTGCTTATTTAGGTAGATGAGAAGCAGCTTTACCGAAAACGCTATTTGTGAAGAAGCGATGGTATTATTATTATTATTATTATTATTATTATTATTATTATTATTATTATTATTATTATTAAATGCTAAGCTACAACCCTAGTTGGAAAATCAAGATGCTATAAGCCCAGGGGCTCTAACAGGGAAAATAGCCCAGTGAGGAAAGGAAACAAGGAAAAATAAAATATTTTAAGAACAGCAAAAATATTGAAATAAATATTTCCTATATAAACTATAAAAACTTTAACAAAACAAGACGAAGAGAAATTAGTTAGAACAGTGTGCCCAAGTGTACCCTCAAGCAAGAGAACTCTAACCCAAGACAGTAGAACACCATGGTTCAGAGGCTATGGCACTAACCAAGACTAGAGAACAATGGTTTGATTTTGGAGTTTCCTTCTCCTAGAAGAGCTGCTTACCATAGCTAAAGAGCCTCTTCTACCCTTACCAAGAGGAAAGTAGCCACTGAACAATTACAGTTTATTTGTTAACCCCTTGGGAGAAAAAGAATTGTTTGGTAATCTCACTGTTGTCAGGCATATGAGGACAAAGGAGAATAAGTAAAGAATAGGCCAGACTATTCGGTGTCTGTGGAGGCAAAGGGAAAGAACTGTAACCAGAGAGGAAGATCCAATGTAGTACTGTCTGGCCAGTCAAAGGACCCCCATAACTCTAGCGGTAGTATCTCAACGGGTGGCTGGTGCCCTGGCCAACCTACTACTGAATAGGGCTCAGTATCTAGAAAATTTTAGTGAGGGGATGAACCTCAAGCTCAAAGAATGTTGGAAAGCCTGCAAAATTTTGTAGAAACACATCACCCAGATAAGGCTTTGCCGGGGCAAGCAAGAAATCTATCCATCGTAAATGCCTTGTCACATTTCCATGAAATTCTAAGGGAAAGGACAAAGCAGTCATCTTTAGATAGGTTCCTTGTCAAAACTAAATGTAAAAAAAAAAATCAAATACTCCCGTGTGCTAAGGTACCGAGTGAAGGACAAACCGTGGTTCAATAATGATTGTAGACGTGCTTATTTAGAGAAGCAGGAGGCCTATCATCTTTGGAAGGGTAACAGATCAGATTTGACCTGGAACAACTATACTCAGCTTCGAGCTTTTGCTCAGAGAGTTTATGCCTCAACTGAAAAGGAGTACAATTTAACCATAAAAGAAACCCTTTCTGGTACAACTTAAGGACATAAATGGTGGTCTACCCATAAATCTGCACTCTTTAGTGTAGATGCAACAGTTCCTCCTTTACTTAAACCAGATGGCTCAGTCACTCACTGTCCAAAGGAAAAGGCAACCCTTTTGGCTGATGTTTTTGACAGTAAACAGAGTAATGAAAAACTTGAACTTCCTCATTCCTGTTTTCCTGAGGCTAAACTAACTAGTTTAGCTTTTCGATCTCGTGAGATTAAAGCTCTGTGGATGGACCTTGATGTTTATGGAGGTGTAGACCCAAATGGTATTTTTCCTTTGTTTTTTATAAAGACAGCAGATTTCTTACCTCCAAAGTTATCTGTTATTTTGCGTAAGTTAGCAAGAAAAGGAGCTTTTAGCACTTGTTGGAGAATTGGTAATGTTACTCCTCTATGTAAATGTGTTTGTGGTAGCTCAAGTCCCACTGATTACCGCCCAATTTCCATAACTCCCATATTATCTAAAGTTGTTGAACGTCTTCTGGTAAAACGTCTTAATAGGTTTGCTGAAGGTAATCATCTACTCCCTAGTTTGCAATTTGGTTTGCATAAAGGCCTTGGAGCATGTGATGCCCTTCTGACAATCTCCAATGCTGTACAGAAATCCCTTGATTGTGGTGAGGAAGTTCGTATGATTGGCCTTGATTTTAGTGCTGCCTTTGATCGTGTTAATCATGAGGCCCTTGTTTTCAAACTCAAACAGTTGGGAGTGGGTGGGTCGTTTCTTAGCATTATTATTGATTTTTTAAGTAATAGATCTCAAAGTGTTGTTGTTGATGGGCACCATAGTGAGTATAGGAATGTGATATCCGGTGTTCCACAGGGTAGTGTTCTTGGCCCATTACTTTTCATACTATATACACATGACATGTGGTTTGGCCTAGAAAACAAGCTTGTTGCATATGCAGATGATGCTACTCTCTTTGCATCAATTCCATCCCCTGAATGTAGATCTGGGGTTGGTGAATCCCTTAATAGAGATTTAGCTAAAATTAGTGCATGGTGCAAATTATGGGGTATGAAGTTGAATCCTAACAAAACTCAAAGTATGATTGTAAGTAGGTCAAGAACAGTGGCTTCTCACCATCCGGATCTCAGTATTGATAATGTTTCTTTAAATTTGTATGACTCTTTTAAAATTTTATGTGTGATTCTCGACAGCAAATTTACTTTGAGAAATATATTAGGTCTGTGTCTTCTTCAATTGCACAAAAAATTGGCTTATTAAGAAAGTCTTACAAGATTTTCGGTGATCAATCTATTCTGAAGAAGTGTTTTAATTCTTTCATTCTACCTTGTTTTGAGTATTGTTCTCCTGTCTGGCGTTCAGCTGCTGATTCTCATCTTAATTTGTTGGACAGAAATTACGGTCTATTAAATTTCTTACTCCTGATCTAGATATTAATCTTTGGCACCGTCGTTCAATTAGTTCATTATGCATGTTGCATAAGATTTTTAAAAACTCTGACCATCCTTTACATTCAGATCTCCCAGGACAATTCTATCCTGTTCGTAATACTAGGCAGGCAGTTAATTCTAATAGCCAGGCCTTCTCCATCATGAGGCTCAATACTACACAGTATTCTAGAAGTTTTATTCCAGCTGTTACCAAGTTGTGGGATGATCTTCCTAATCGGGTAGTTGAATCAGTAGAACTTCAAAAGTTCAAAGTTGGAGCAAATGTTTTTATGTTGACCAGGCTGACATGAGTCTTTTTATAGTTTATATATGACATATCTGTTTTTGACGTTGTTAATAGTTTATATAGGACATATCTGTTTTGACGCTGTTACTGTTTTTAGAATGATATATTATCAATTTATTTTCATCATTTATTTATTTCTTTATTTCCTTTCCTCACTGGGTTATTTATCCCTGTTGGAGCCCTTGGGCTTATAGCATCTTGCTTTTCCAACTAGGGTTGTAGCTTGGCTAGTAATAATAATAATAATAGTAATTAAGTGTTTAGAAAGTGTTCAGATTTCCCTCACGCCAACCACGACACTTCTCAAAGGTGAAGGGCGACTTAATTTGTCAATATTTCTTTATTTTGTAAAATATTAATTATTATTCATTTCTAATGTTAGGGGTTATAATTTGTTCCTTAAATTACGTTAGGAACGTTTATAAATGAGTGTATGTGTGTGTATTTATGGGTGTGGAAGGCATCGAGAGTATTTCCTTTGTATCTTATGGAAAAGTTTGTTTTGGTTAAAGAGCATTTGAGTTGTGAGCTTGGTCGCAGAATAAATTCACCTTAAACCCAGGTACCCCTATACATTCATATATACATACACACACACACACACATTATATATATATATATATATATATATATATATATATATATATATATATATATATATGAATGTATATATACTTATATATAAATGTATATATATATAATATATATATGTATATATATACATATATATATATATATATATATATATATATATATATATATATATATATATATATATATAATGATATGAACAACAGATCTTCATTTTCTTATTTAAAGTATTCATTATTTTCTTAAACTTTCCTAACAAAAAAACAAACAAACAAATAGTTCGCAGAATAGTTAAACAGTATAGTATTCCTAGTTCTTTCATATCCACCAAAATATAATAATGAAACCAATAAAGAAAGACACAAATCAGTTATTTTTTAAATATAAAAAATATCTGCTATTTTTTAGAATGTGAATCCTTAATTTGAAACTTGTCATGGGAGTGAAATTTGGATAAAATAATAATGGGGTTTTCCAATTATTGGAGCAATTAACCAAGCGGCCCCAATTACCAAGGGATGGCGATTAGCGTACTTATTGACATTCACCACAAGATAAAACACACTAGTCTCCGTCAATTCCAAACTAATCCTGTCTTTTTCCAGGACCAATAATCATCCTTAACTGGACATTTTATTATTATTATTATTAGTAGTAGTAGTACTAGTATTAGTAGTAATTTTATTATTATTATTATTATTATTATTTTATCATCATTATTATTAATATTATTATTATTATTATTTGCTAAGCTACAACACTAGAAAAGCAGGATGCTATTAGCCTAAGGGCCCCACAAGGAGAAAATACCCCAGTGAGGAAAAGAAATAAATAAACTACAAGAGAAGTAATGAACAATTGAGATAAATATATTTTAAGAACAGTAACAGTA
>NC_090757.1:60008818-60056318 GCF_036898095.1 Palaemon carinicauda | reverse complement strand
TCTTAAATTATCGAGAAAATTTATGGAGAGTTAGAATCATCTTTAGAGATTTTACGATCACAAGATTGAGCAGATGTTTTCTTAGAGCTCTCCTGATTGTTCGTGAGATCAAGGGGGTAAATGCTGGTGAGAGTGTTTATTCTATACTAGTGTTCTCGGCCCGTCAAAAATGACGGCTAAATATTTAGATATATATGCGCACACATAGGTTCAACCCTTCCCACCCCTCCCCCTTTCTTAATTACAGCACGGCAGTTTCGGCAATTTTTGGGAAATTGTGGTTCCTGACTATACCTCTCAAGGTAATCTCTCTCACCAGGGTATGACTACCCCCTCCCCCCTAACGTAGTAACGGGGAGAGCGAGTAATCATACGTTTGGCAATGACGTTCTGCATGACAAGAAATGTATATATATATATATATATATATATATATATATATATATATATATATATATACAAAGAGAGAGAGAGAGAGAGAGAGAGAGAGAGAGAGAGAGAGAGAATGGATTTTAATCATTTAGAGGAGATGAAAGGCATCCCGGCCCCGTCGCCGGACCATATGCCGCTGATTCTTACATCCATCCCTCTGTGTAATTTGCTTGCTAAACGATCACTTACATCCCCTGGGTGATAAACTTTCAAACGTAATTCAAACAAAATTATCATCTTGCATCTCCCTCTCAATATTTGTACTTTCATCAATGTATTATACAGATAACACGTAAAGTACAACATTCATTGTGCTTTCAATAATTGCGTAGCCATTCATCATATTCACGAGATAGTATAGAAAACTCTGTGTATATCTTAGATTTTTATTATAATTTATTTCACTTTCATTAAAAACTTTCAATAAAAAAATCTCCCTTCAATGAAGAGTGTAAAATAAATTGTGATGAAATTTACTCAGTATTATTTTTACATAAGGCAGAATGAAGCTAAATGTAACAAATCGTAAATCTCTATCTCTTGAGTTTATTCCATTCAAATGCTAATTAATCTCTTAAGAAAACATAAACTGATTCATTACTGGGGAATTATCACATAATGAATAATTAATGATTTTCTTCTATGTTGAGCTACGACCCCGTTTGACATTTAAAACTCCCTTTTCTCATTAACATTCAAATGAGCATAAAGGGAGAGGGAAGAATTTTAATTGAAATATTTCCTGTCCCTTTTTGACTTAAATGTGGATATTCTGATCACTAACATACGGAAATACGTGGGAGGTATAGTTTTCAAGGCTGTTAGAAAAAAGTGCGAGGACGATGCTGTTGAAGGTAATGTGTTAAATTTATTTATTAATTGAAAATGCGTTTATACTTGCACTGCTGCTAATAGAAGGAGAAATTTCTTAGTTGTCCTACTTCCAGTAGAAGTCTCTTCATTATACCCCCGATCTCTGAGAGACATTTCTTAGTTATTTATTCTTAGTGATATGTAGTTTCCAGGATTATTTTAATTGGTTTATCAAAGGTTTGCAGAAACCATTGTTAGCTAGATTTTACTATTTAAGGCTTCTTTTAAACTAAAATCAATTTTGGTATCATATTCTACAAGTCCAGCTCTTCTGTATTGGACAACATTGTACCCGTCCCTTTCCCCTAGCTCTAGTGGTATCCTGCTGGGATATATTCTTCCTCCCGTTCTTTTCATCTCGTTTATGACCTTCAGTTCTACTGCATCATCACCAGCTTGTGCGCTGATCATGAGAATATATAGGTAGTAGGTTGGCCAGGGCACCATCCACCCGTTGAGATACTATCTTCAGAGAGTTATGGGGTCCTTTGACTGGCCAGACAGTACTACAGGAGACCCGTTTCTCTGATTACGGTTCACTTTCCCTTTGCTTACACGTACATTGAATAGTCTGGCCTGATAACACTGAGATTAACAAACAATTCTTCTTCAACCAAGGGGTTAACTACTGTACTGTAATTGTTCAGTGGCTAATTTACTCTTGGTTAGGGTAGAAGAGACTCTTTAGGTATGATAAGCAGCTCTTCTAGGAGGACACTTCAAAATCAAACCATTGTTCTCTAGTCTTGGGTAGTGCCCTAGCCTCTGTACCATGGTCTTCCACTGTCTCTTGGGTTAGAGTTCTTTTGCTTGAGGGTACCTTGGGCATATTCTATCTAATTTCTCTTCATCTTGCTTTTGTTAAAGTTTTTATAGTTTATATAGGAAATATTTATTTTAATTTTGTCACTGTTCATAGAATATTTTATTTTTCCTTGTTTCCTTTCTTCACTGGGCTATTTTCCCTATTTTCCCTAAGGTTGTACCTTAGCAAGTAAAAATAATAATAATGATAATATGGTCAGTCTCAATGGAATTATCACTTGTCCCTTGCCTCTGCCATTCATGAGTGGCCTTCAAACCTTTTAAACTATTAAGGAGTGGAGATACCCTTTTTATACCACTGAGCTTAACATTTTGGGAAAACTGCTAGGTTTTTAAGACCTTTTATTCTTAAGGTAGTGCCTACTTTAAAGTTGATTAAAGCACTAACGATATTTTCTAGTAGGAAATGGAAATTCCTGAACCATTTCCAATTCTTTTAGCTTTTATTGAAGATAGGTCTAATTTTATTCTTATAAATCATTCTTGGAATAATAATCCTTTAATTCTTTCAAGGGTCATATCTCACTTCTGAAAATATTCTAATATACTGTATAGGTATTTGATAATCAACAACATATTTAAGCGAGTAAAACATAAATCTACTCTTGCTAATTATATCACAAGTTCTCTCTCTCTCTCTCTCTCTCTCTCTCTCTCTCTCTCTCTCTCTCTCTCTCTCTCTCTCTT
Organism: Palaemon carinicauda; assembly: GCF_036898095.1. Taxonomy (NCBI): domain Eukaryota; kingdom Metazoa; phylum Arthropoda; class Malacostraca; order Decapoda; family Palaemonidae; genus Palaemon; species Palaemon carinicauda. The sequence goes on along the minus strand of NC_090757.1, from coordinate 60,053,501 downwards.
AACCTTGATGCTATTACTTTCTTATTTCTTTTCAGGATAAATTGTTTTTTTCTTGGGGCCCCATGAGCTGATAAGATTCTGCTTTTCAAATCAGGGTTGTGATTGGATTTTAATTTTAATTTGGAAAATAGTATTGGAATTAAATGCTAAAAATGTTAAGAAAGGTAATAATAATTTAGTTATGGTAGATAATTATATCGATCATAATACTGCGTCGTGATAAAGAATATCAAATACAAGTGGAAAGCATAAAATTAATGTTTCTTTCTGGTTATTCCTGAATCAGTTTCCCTTTATCTTTGGTATGAAGATTTATTTCATCTATCCCCTTGCTCACTTACGCATTCACATGACAATCTAACCTCAACTTCAACTATTACTTGCTACTCTGTTGATAGGCGAGGGAGGGGTTGAAACAGTGTATAGCTCTTTTAAATTTTTTTTTATATATTCTTAGAATATCTTCTTTCCTTCTGAATTATCTGTATATGCCATTTGCTATTATGCTGAAAAACCTAAGATATATATCCAGGTGTTTATGGCACATAACCACCAAGTCTCTTAACTCAGTCCTTATATCTGTCATGAATACTAAAGGGTGTTCAGTCGTGTCTTATGTCATAATGGGATTTCAAAGTACTAATGATGGATTGCAATGAAATCTGAGAATGGGTGATTTCCAAGAAGTTGAAAAATTGACTCTTCAATTTTCTAATGTATCAGAACCCAGATGTTAAGCTACAATTTCATTTTACTGCCGCCCACGAAGTTGGGAAGAGGTTATGTTTTCGCCCCTGTTTGACCACAATCTTGCTCATAGAGTAGTAAAAATTTTAAAAATTATTTTTCCATGTTGAGACGCAGAAGGGATTCAATTTTGAAAGCCCTAGGTCAAAGGTCAAAGTTAAGGTCGATCAAAAGGTTGATCGAATTAACCCTAACCTTAACCCTAAGTTCTCACATGGTTGTCACACGGACTTCAAATATACCTACGGTGTAAATTGATTATGGGAAAGGCAAGCTGGTTTCGAGAAATAAACTGCCGTGGCGGAGGTCAGCACTTTCAGAGTGGCTTTTTAGTTATATATTTTCTAGCGTTGCGATATGGTTTGTTTTTTCTTATTCCAAAAAAACTTATATATACCAGAATTTCGAAAACGTAAAATAAAAAGAATAACATTTGCACTATTGAAATCGAGGATAAATAGATTCCTTTGGATTTGCGGCGTTATACGTTCTTTGAAAGAGCCTAAGCATTTTTTCCATTTATTACTTTACTGTAGTTTTATTAGTGATCTTCTTAAATGATTCTGCACTCGACTTATATCACTGTATTCTTTTTCTTCCCCACCATTATCCCTACATTAAGGGGTCGGTGTCCTGATGTTCCCTCTCCGTTGCCTCCTATCAAAACTATCCACTTCCACCAAACCACATCTCTCCTTATCATCTTCAACTTTATCTAGCCATATGATTCTCTGCCTCCTTCTCGAGCTTTTCCCCTTAAGAGCATATTCCATTACTCTTTCATGCAAATATATATATATATATATATATATATATATATATATATATATTTATATATATAAATATATATATATATATATATATATATATATATATATATATATATAAATCAGTTAGAAATGGATACAAATACAATAGAGGGTTCATTCCTTAATGTATAAGGTTGAAATGACGTTCATGGTCCATGCCACTTATGACGAGAGCCAAGTCAGTAATAATCATGCTTGGATATTTAACACCACTAGAAAAACAGTTTTCCAAGGGCAGTTGAAAATGTGATGGGAGCGAAGGAATTACTGAGGCAAACGGCAGCTGGCAAATAAGTAACCTTATTTGCAGACAACTCAGGTATTTATGGGCCCCCAAGGGGTCACAGAAAGGTGAGAATTGCGTTTGCAATCAACGGTGTTTATCGATAAGATTGACATTAAATATAGCGGTGACTATTGTGTTTTTTTTTATGCAGCCAACCATACTTTGTGGGAATGGGCTTTATATATATATATATATATATATATATATATATATATATATATATATATGTATATATATATATATATATATATATATATATATGTGTGTGTGTGTGTGTGTGTGTGTATGTATGTATATGTATTTTTATGAGTATATATATATATATTTATTGATATATTCATTATGTATATATATTCAATATGCATATATATGTGTATATATATATGTATGTAAATATATATGTATAGACTGTATATATACATATATATATATGTGTGGTGTGTGTGTATGTATATGTATTTATACGAGGGTATATACAAATATTTATTGATATATGCAATATGCATATATATGTGTATATATATATATGAATATATATTATACTTGTGTGTATAAATACATAACACATATGAAGAAAATGTCTTTATGGGGAGTTAAACATTAAGAAATAAGAAAATATACGTGTTATAGAATTATCTGGTGTTCTTTTCATGTACGTTTGAAATCGGTTTATATTATTAAGATCATGCCAAACATCAAAACAAGCAAATCGCTATTTAATAATTTAAGTTTAATGATGATGATAAGGGTAATCATTTATATTATTGTTATTGTTAGTAGTTTTGTTTTACTCTTTTCATTCTCTCCCTTTTAAAGAGTTTATTGAAGTTCATTCCTCCGTTTGACTTTTGTTTATTGATTTGATGTTAATTGTTTATTTTACGGGATGATATTGCTTTTCCTCCCTTATCGGTTTATCATTGTATCTTATTTCCTTCAGTGTTTTTCTTTTTCTTATCGTTCATCAGCTTCATTTCCTCTCATTCTTCCTCCCCACCTATCCGTTTAATTTTTCTGTCCTTTGTTCCTCGATTCTCTTTTGTTTATTTCTAGATTAAAGTCATCGTTTGGAAAAGGGGACATTTGCAGCGTCTCATAATGGTTTTGATCATTAGTTGGATCATTTTTTTTTCTTTTTTGAATAACTGGACTGTTGATTAATTTCTGTTTCTGTGAATTTAAATCAAATGTGATATGATTGTTTTACTTTTGAGTGATTTGGTCACTGATAACTGGAAGATTATTCATTTGAATATAGCCTAATAGAAACATCACTGTCTGGCGAACTGTCAATTTGGGGTTCGAGTCCCGCTCAAGCTCGATAGCCCCCCAGATGCTGAAGCCTTGACGAGGATGGGGGCTTAGGGATTAGCGGCTGGGCTCTGATGAATGGTGGGAATTTCCCATTGGGCCTCGGTGCCCAATTGTTAATCCAACTAAATTAATCAGCACTTTTTCTCTTTCTTTTGATTATTTTTTTTAATCTCTCATCTCTTCCTCCTGGGTATGAACTTGCTGACGACTTTGCCTTGTTTGATTATAGTTTGGCTGCTTCTTTGGATTTGACGGAGGGTAGGATAGATGGCATGCCATCTCAACCAGTACAAATTTAGATGCTATCACCCTCTAGCCGATCCCATTGTGTGCAGACTTAGTCTGTTAAGAGTCAAGCTCCAGTGATCCTATTTTAAATCCCCCATATTTGCAGGTAATGGTGACGCCAGGCATGTGAGTCGTCGATGGGAGGGGTAACTACCCCTACTGACCAGTGCACTCCCACCTGAAACCCATATGGGATACGAGGACTGACATCCTCTGATAAGAGGTGGATAACCCGGTTTGCTACTTCTCTAGAAACCAACCGCTCTGTTGACGACCTGGAAACTGAAAAGGACCATTCTACGTATGCTCATAAACCATGTAATTTGGGTAACATAGGGAAACTGCAAATCTTTCATGTCACTTAAATTCCCATTCGAATGAAGCTTGAAAATGACAAATGGGATTCGTGGATATAATTTGATAATCATGATGAAGCATTCAATGCAATCAGTGACATTATGAATATTAATATCAATAATTTCAGTATCAAGGGTGCTCTTTGTAATGGGGTGCATAAGGATCTAGATATATACAAACCTGCAGATTGGATTGATAGGGATATAGAGGTGGTTGTACCCTCCCAGAGAAAGCCAACACCACCAAAGTGGCTTATTGATCATTTAAAAGGGAGTTCAGGAAATTATTTTAAGATATGCAAATTTCTTCAAAAGAAAGTAGGTACCGTCACAGCGAGAGATATATGTCGTTTTGGAAAGAACAGTTTCCTCATATGGGCCAAATCACAAACACAATCTGTTATACTATGCAATTTATAGAGAGAATGATGCCATAAAGTTGGATGTGGTACCACGTCTAAATTTCAGTTATGGAAGGGGAGTATTTTCAATCGAGGTTTGTATGAGTTTACGGCAGAAATACTAGCCATGTGTCCTTTAACTGTGTGGAAAGTGCATAAAGTCCCTACAACATCAATGATTATCCTGACTTTCCAGGATGCTGATGCGCCTTTCCACATTTACATAAAAAATAAATGGATTAAAGTTCGAACTTTTAAGCAGAGTCCACTGCAATCTTTGAATTGCTTTAGATATGGGCATCCTTGTAAAGTTTGCAAGAATAAAACAATGCATAGTACTTCCTCCAATTTTTACCATGGAGAATGTATACTGGAGGCCAATTGTTTTAACTGCAATTTGAATCATAAGCCTACTGATAGGAGCTGCCAGCAATATAAGTTAGAATAGGCTGCCCTCATTAAATCCAGTATCGAACATATAAGCGTGGGGCATGCCAGGAAACTATTGAGTAAATCAACAAGCTATGCAAAGGCACTGAAATCAGGAGGAAAAAATGAAGCAGGAGACATCCAACCCATCTATTATTGCTAGTATTCCCCAAAAAAGAAATGTGCATTCTGATAAAATACTGCATGATAAGGCAAGAATATCACCCCCTAAAGCTTTGCCCACTTCTATTAAACCTTTGTCCCCCATTACAAAGGATGATACTAACCTCTCTCAGGCTATATCTTTGCCTGAATTGATGAACGTTTCACATAAAACCGACTTATCAGGTGTACCCGTAGTGGGGAAAACACCAAAACCTGATAAATCACCACCTTTTTATAGGAAACGATAGAGACCTCCATCTCTCTCACGCCCTTCCATTAAAAACACCAAAGTTATGACATCAAATAGATATGATGTTCTGCCTGTTGACATTTAGATCAACACGAAAACTAATTAAATCATTCAAACATCCAAGTTGAGGTCCACCATCCCCCACAAGGACTAGGTAAAAAGATAATTGAAAAGGCAAACATGAAACCTAACTTATCAAGACCCTCAATTAAGAAGCCTACAATGGGAATACCTCATCCAAGATGTTTTCCAAAAAATAAACCATTTTTTTTTCTCTCTTTTGCCATGGAATTGTCTGGGTTTAAGGGTCAAATATGAAAAACTTGAGCTATTAATTCACGAGCATTTCCCATACTTTTATGTCTACAGGAGAGCATGCTTGATGCTAATACTTCTTGTCCTCGCGAATATATTAGCTATAGGACACCATAAGAGGGAGACATGGCGGAAGTCTCATATACATTCGTCGAGATGGTCCCCAAATATTTCTGTCTATTTGTACACCTCTGCAAGCAGTGGCTGTACAGATTGATATGGAAAGAAAATATACACTGCGCTCTCTGTACTTACCTCCAAATGATAACATTTTGTTTGATAACTTTAAAGGTAATTCAACAACTCCTTCAACCTTTTCTTTTACTTGGAGGTTTGAATGGTAGACATCCTCTATTGGACGATGTTATAGCAAACACCAGGAGCAATGTCAATCATCATTTGTGAACAATGAGGATGTCGGACTCTAGACAGGTACCCTGACATGCATTGACCTTTCAATTGGTGAACATCAGTATAAACACCAACAAGGGCCCGACTTTAAAGACATCGCCACGATGGAATCTTGACAAGGCAGACTGGGATAGATTTCGTGCGCTAAGCAAAATTGAAGGCAATGCAGAGCAGTTTGAAAGTGTTGATGATGCCATAGACTTACTGAATAGAACTCTTCATACAGCAGGATTCAATTCGATTCCCGAAATAACAGGGTTATTCAAACGATGACCAGTGCCCTGGTGGTCTTTAGAACTAACTGCCCTGCACAGAGCCACAAGAAGGCCTTTAACTCGATATGCAGACGCCGTAATGAGGAGAATTTAATTATATAGAAGAAAGGTAGAGCACAGTTCCGTTGTGCCATGAAAGAAGCTAGGTCCCATTCTTGGGTGTCTTTTGTTTTCTCCATTAACTGTAGAACACTACCATCTTCTGTGTGGAGGAAAGTAAAAAAGATAGCAGACAAATTCACCCCCAACCCACCACCAATGTTGAAGGTGAATGGTCAGTATGTGACTGAAGCAACTGAAGTTAGCAATGCTTCGGCTAATCATTTCTCAAAAATATTATGCAAGTGTGAAGCAGCTCCTGGTCACCAGTATAGGAGCATTGAAGAAAAGAAGATTTTAAATTTCACAACAGGAAGGGAAGAGAAAAAACAACTCCTTTTACTCGAAGAGAATTTGATTCTGAGTTTGCTACTTGTAATAATACATGCCCTGGACCCGATGGAATTCCATATGCAATGATTAAACATGTAACTGTTAATACCAAGTTATTTGTTTTAAGCAATATTAACAGAGTATGGCATGGTCATAGTTATCCAAGTGTATTATTATTATTATTATTATTATTACTATCCAAGCTACAACCCTAGTTGGAAAAGCAAGATGCTATAAGCCCAGGGGCTCCAACAGGGAAAAATAGCCCAGTGAGGAAAGGAAATAAGGAAATAAATAAATGAAGAGAACAAATTAACAATAAATCATTCTAAAAACAGTATCAACGTCAAAACAGACATGTCATATATAAACTATTAACAGCATCAAAAACAAATATGTCATAAATAAACTATAAAAAGACTCATGTCCGCCTGGTCAACAAAAAAGCATTTGCTCCAACTTTGAACTTTTGAAGTTCTACTGATTCAACCACCCGATTAGGAAGATCATTCCACAACTTGGTAACAGCTGGAATAAAACTTCTAGAGTACTGCGTAGTATTGAGTCTTGTGATGGAGAAGGCCTGGCTATTAGAATTAACTGCCTGCCTAGTATTACGAACAGGATAGAATTGTCCAGGAAGATCTGAATGTAAAGGATGCTCAGAGTTATGAAAAATCTTATGCAACATGCATAATGAACTAATTGAACGACGGTGCCAGAGATTAATATCTAGATCAGGAATAAGAAATTTAATAGACCGTATGCATTATTTTAGCCTTTTTAAAACCCGGGAAGAATAAGCTTTTAGCAGCAAACTATCAACCAGTTGCATTGACATCTTACTACTTTCCTCTTGGTTAGGGTAGAAGAGACTCTTTACCTATAAGCAGCTCTTCTAGGAGGACAATCCAAAATCAAACCATTGTTCTGTGGTCTTGGATAGTGCCATAGCCTCTGTACCATGGTTTTTTGGGCTCAAGCCATGGCGTCCTGATGGAAGGTTCCTTTTTGGTAGCTTCCTTGGGTATAAGACTACTAAGATATTCCCAGAGAATTTAACCACAGGTTATCACAGAATTCTAACTTCTGGAGCGAGTATCTCAAAGGTTTCCCTTTAAGACATCGTAATACAACAGGGGACGCGCATGTCTGAACGCGCCACATAGCTATCTTCACCCCGAACAGAGTTAATGCTTCGGTGTGAAAGGATTGAGAATAGCTGGGAGCCGTTCCACAGCTAATCTCACTCGTGGCTACTACTGATACTCGAGACGTAAACAAACGGACGCCATTGCTCTAATGACGTCACGCCCGTCTTCATCCTTTGTTTAGTAGCTGCCCTACTTAGACGGATTTTCCCTGTGTTAACTTTATCGTTTTGCATCTTCGCTATGTCGTTACCTTCAGCCTCGCCTTCTTCTGGAAAGTTAAGTACAAGGTTCCAGTATTGTTTAATTAAGCTCTGGCCGTAAAGTAAATATTACTTTTCGAGATAATTGCCGTTTTGTGGCAGAGCTGTGCCTCTACCGGACCCGCCATTTTATGGCGTCGTTGTTGTTATGCATGTCTTATTTAGTTAGCCACAACAACGTTTCCGGCCTTATATACTAATCGATTACATTAGTTTATTTAGTCTTCATAGCTAGGAACTTTTATATCGTGTTTAGACGCTTTTTATCGGTCATCGATTGACCTCATACCAGTCGGCTACTATAGCCCCCAGGCCAGGAGCCTGCATACAAGTGTTCATGCATGATTTATTAGTGATCCTAGGCTAAGTTATGAAGATAGTGGCATTGTTTTACAATACTTTTGACAGTGATGCAAATGTTTTTGCCTTCAGGGACCATATAGGGGATAGGCTAGTCAGTGACTCTTTCTAGCCTAACCTAATGATAGGACCCCTATATGCTTCCTTCATCCCCTGCCTTGGCATTCCCTCTATTTAGCCTTGATTCCTTTTCTGAGTAAAGGGATCAATTGTCTAATAGAGTATATATCGCCTCTCTGTCCTCCCTAAAGGAATGAACCCCCTTTAGGGTTGCGTCCGAGAGTGAGGTTAGGCTAGCCCTACCTCTATGGCTAGGATAGTCTATGACTTTCCTGCGATAGCGATATGTCTTCTTCCTTTCCTAGTTCAGGACTCTTAGCCCTGCTCTAGGTTAGGTTAGGAAGGTTTCTCTGTTCCATGCTGAAACTGTACTCTTGCACCGTTTTAGCTGATCTGCCTGATCTTAGGTTAGGGAGTGTCCTCCCTTTCCCTAGTGGCCGCTCTGGTACAGAAACCCTTCCTTGGAAGACTTCTCTCTTCTCCCTCCCCACCTATCTCTTGTATAGCCTAGCCTATGCTTAGGTTAGTTTATACCCATCTGTCCCCTGTCCTACAACTCCTCCTTAGGGTGGAATAGTAGGGCTACCCGAGCTTCCTTGTGCAGTCCGCTCTGGTACATATACCTTCATAGTGTCCTATAAGGTTAGTTGCTAGTATAGCTCTGCATATGGGAGTCTCCTCCCTCCCCCCCTTTGGGTGTTCCCTAGCCCTCCCTTGGGCTACCTTGCTCCCGGTCCCTAGTGTCCCCTGCTCATGGATGTTAGAGCCTGCCTCTATCATGGGTACACCCTCTCAGGGAGGGGGAGGGATGTCTGGAGTCCTGATGGTACTTCCTGCATCCCTTCCCCCCTCCCCCCTGTCTCTCTCCCTATCCGGGTGCCGGTCTCTTGCCGCCTCTACTGTCGGCAATACCTGCCTCCTACTTGGTGACTCTTCCTAACCTTGCCGCCAGCCCCCCGTGTACCGAGGGACTGCCGGCTGCCGCCGGCTACTACCAGCGGCTCTCCTCCTCCTAGCTTGTCGTCCGCTTGCCGGTCGGCCGCCGGAGTGCCGGCATATACTGCCGGCAACCCGGTACAGCTTTAACCATCCTTATCCCAGTCACCAATCCGGCATCCTCCGGCTGCCGGAGCTGCCGCTCCCTGCCGGCGTGCCGCCGTTGTGCCGGCGGCCGCCATCCTGGTATTTGACTGACTTTGAACATTGTCTGTCCTAATGCCAGAATCTATGCTGGAGCGAGCTCCGGCATGCCGGCGGCTTGCCGGATGCCCCGGAGGCGTCAAGAATACTTGCACCCCCTTCCTGTAGCTATCATAGGACAATGATAGCCCTATATTGCAAACAGATAGACTGTTTCTACTATTAAGATCAGTACCTAGTACTGCTCTGTTAGTGATCATGCTGTCTCTTTGCATTCTTCTAATTCCAGCATGCTATGTGCATCTTAGCACGGCTGGTTGCCAGAAGCAGTTACCTTTAAAAGAGGCCTTCTGGCCCTTAACTTGGAACCGAATGATCTCGGTCCCAATCTTGCCCTTGGATTTTTCCACGGAATTCCAAAATACTTGGAGCTCTAAGGAATTATATCCGGTGCCCTCGGTCACTCGGATTATCCAGGGACCAAGCTTATGGTAACCAGCCGGGCGAGATGCATGGAACATGTTCTCCTTTACTATTTTCATTCTCTATGCATCACACCTTTCATTAAGTTAAAATTAATAATTAATATTAACTTAGTTTAAGAGCCATTCTTATGACTCCCCCATACTCATTTTCTCTTTCTTCCACAGGAGGAGCAGATGAAGTGTGATTTCGCCTTCTGCGCTGTGAAACGCCCGCAGTTTTACGGGCATACGGCTTGCAGGACTCACGCCCCTTGTGCAGACAAGAAAGGGGATTTGAAGTTTTGGAATCCACTGAACTGTACGGTCTGTCAGGCTCACCTAGTTGAGGCCTTCCATAATCCTCCCTCAGCGGAGATTAGAGACATTTCTCGTGAAAAGCTGCGCAAGTGGGTGCGTGGCTTCCAGAAAAATGCTACCGGACCGTACCTGGCCACCGAAGAACTGAGGTCACTGTTGTTCCCTAAGGCCTCCCCTGATTCAGTGGTCCCCAAAGACGTGATCCCCACTGTCCAAATTACGGTGGAACCTGATGTAGTCATGGCTCAGTCCATGCACGAGTGTCGTTTGGATTCCGAAGATGACGAACAGATTTCGGATGTCTCGGAAGACACGGAGAAAACGCTTATGGCTCAAGGAGCCGAAGATGACGAAGACAAGGTGGAATACGCCGAGTCGGAGCAAGAGGTCGCTCCCCCGTCCATCCCCCCTCCTACTCCTACACCGACGGAAATGTCTATTCCGTCTACCTCCTCGACTCCGGATCCTTCTTCTTCCACTCAAGAATTGATCCGACTGATTAGAGCCGTCATGGACGACAGGCTGAAGGAGAACCAGGAGTCCATCAGGTCGATGATAGGATCTAGAGAACCGAAGAAGATTTCGGTCAAGGATCTCCCCGCTTGCTCTCATGCCAACCCGTGGAGGTATGCAGAGCATATGGTTATTGCGACCGGCAGGATCTTTGTCAGTGATAAGATCGGCACGGTCCCTTTGGAAGATGTGGAGTTCTTCCCAAACTTTGAGGCCTACCCGGACTGTTACGTCCGGCTTCGTTCCGAACCTGCCTCGAAGGAAGAGACCGAACCTAAGGAAGAGATAGTGTTCGATCTCGCAAAGGCCCAGGCTATGCTAGCCTCCGCATTCAAGAGTAGAGGCTTTACCTGCTCTAAGCTTCCGGCATTGAGCAAGAAGCACCCTACTTACGTTGCACCTGAAACTGCGGTTCTTCCATTCTTGGAAAAGGCCTTAGCTGCATGCCTTAAAGCGGCGGATGAAGGGAAACCCTGCCCTGCATTGGAGGAGTGCAGACCCTTCTCCATAGTGACCCCCCCTGACGCTCGACACTGGAAAGATGTTCAACATACTTTCGTCGTGGGAAGGCTCGATCCTGACGTCGCCGGACGTCAGTTTAATGAAGACCTCCCTAAGCTCAACGATCACCTCCTTCGTCGGGAACAAGACACGAAGGAGAGGCTTGCGGCATCTCTTTCTCATCAAGTCCAACTTGAAGTTATGGCCTGTGACACTAGAGTACCAGACCACTACATGGTACTCTCCAAATCCCACCTATTGACTGTAATGAAGGACTTGTACCACTTCATAAAGGCTCGAAGAGCCTGTCGTGAATTCGTGTTTGCCGGTGCCACAGTGAAACACGAACCCTGGAGGCTGATTTCCTCCATCTGGGGAAAACACCTCTTTCCTTCTGACCTTGTGAAGGAAATCACTGACAGAGCCGCCACGGAGAATAGGAACCTTCTCCACAAGTGGGGCATGTCCAGGAAAAGGAAACCCTCTCAGGACGACGGACCTCAGCCTAAGAGGAAACCTCAAAAGCAAAAACCCCAGCAACGTCAGCAAAGACGTCAGTTTCCGGGACCCGCTACCTCCCAAGTGGTTGCCCAACCACAACAGACCTTTCAATTGGTCCCCCAACCGGTGTTGTCACAGTCACCGGTCTTCACCCCTGCCTTTGAGCAACAATCAACTACCTTTCGTGCCAAAGGTAGAGGCTCATTCAGGGGTGCAAGCAAAGACGCATCTCGCCGTCCCTCCAGAGGTAGAGGAGGAAAGGGAGCTAGCGGCCGAGGCAGCAAGTCCTCGGGACACCAGAAGCAATGAAGTGCTTCCGGTGGGAGGAAGACTCCGCCAATTCCAGGATCGTTGGACCTTCGATCCCTGGGCGCACAGCATAGTCAAGAAGGGTCTAGGCTGGAGTTGGACTCAACCACCCCCAATCTTCCAGCAATTCTTCCAACAATCAACCCCCCTTCTGGAAGAATATGTTCTAGACCTCTTGAACAAGAAGGTGATAAGGAAGGTAAAGTCCACCAGGTTCCAAGGGAGACTGTTTTGTGTTCCCAAGAAGGACTCAGACAAACTCAGAGTCATTCTGGACTTATCCCCCCTCAACAAGTTCATAGCGAACAACAAATTCAAGATGCTGACGCTTCAACAAATAAGGACCCTTCTGCCTCAAGGTTCCTATACGGTCTCTATAGACCTGGCGGATGCCTACTGGCACGTTCCAATGGACCATCACGCTTCCTCCTACCTAGGATTTCGACTCCAAAGGAAAAGCTACGCCTTCCGGGCCATGCCCTTCGGCCTCAACGTGGCCCCTCGGATCTTCACAAAACTGGCGGATGCCATAGTACAACAACTCCGCCTAAGAGACGTCCAGGTGATGGCCTACCTCGACGACTGGCTAGTCTGGGCTCCATCGCCCGAAGAGTGTGCAAAGTCTTGCAACGAAGTTACCCAGTACCTAGAACACCTGGGATTCAAGATCAACGAGAAAAAATCTCGCCTCTCTCCAGCTCAGAAGTTTCAGTGGTTGGGAATCCACTGGAATCTTCAGTCACACCGCCTTTCCATCCCCCAGAAGAAAAGGAAGGAAATAGCAGGGTCTGTCAAGCGACTACTGAAATCCAAACGCATTTCAAGACGACAGCAGGAACGAGTTCTAGGCTCTCTACAATTCGCCTCAGTGACAAACCCAGTGCTTCATGCACAGCTAAAGGATGCCGCGGGAGTCTGGAGACGCTCGGCATCCATCGCTCGAAGAGACCTCAAGAGACGGCTTCCAAACAGACTGCGACGCCTCCTAAAGCCGTGGTCGGAAGAAAAGGCCCTGAAAAGGTCCATTCCTCTCCAACACCCTCCTCCATCACTCAACATCCACACGGATGCCTCACTGGAAGGTTGGGGAGGTCACTCCCACCAGAAACAGGTTCAAGGTACCTGGTCTCCACTATTCAAGACGTTCCACATAAACATCTTGGAGGCCATGGCGGTCCTTCTAACACTGAAGAAGTTATCCCCGCCGCCCTCGATCCACATCCGTCTAACCCTAGACAACTCGGTGGTAGTTCGTTGTCTCAATCGCCAAGGCTCAAGATCGCCCCAGATAAATCAGGTGCTTCTCCCAATCTTCCGTCTGGCAGAGAAGAAGAAGTGGCACCTGTCTGCAGTTCACCTACAAGGATTCCGCAACGTGACAGCGGATGCTCTATCTCGGACAAACCCGATAGAGTCGGAATGGTCTCTAGACGCAAGATCGTTCTCCTTCATCTCTCACCAAGTCCCAGAACTTCAGATAGATCTCTTTGCAACGAGCGACAACAATCAACTTCCTCTGTACGTAGCCCCGTACGAGGACCCCAAAGCAGAAGCAGTGGATGCCATGTCACTGGACTGGAACAGATGGTCCAAGATCTACCTGTTCCCTCCCACCAACCTTCTGTTGAAAGTCCTCTCCAAACTGAGAACCTTCAAAGGGACAGCGGCCCTAGTGGCTCCCAAGTGGCCCCGGAGCAACTGGTACCCCCTGGTCCTGGAGCTGCAGCCCAAGCTGATCCCTCTCCCGGGCCCAGTTCTCTCTCAACAAGTACAGAAGTCGACTGTCTTCGCTTCATCATCGAAAATCAAGGACCTTCATCTCATGATTTTCTCTCCCTTGCCGCAAAGAAGAGGTTTGGGATCTCGAAGAAAAGTCTAGACTTCCTAGAGGAATACAAGACCGAATCCACGAGACGGCAATATGAATCATCCTGGAGGAAATGGGTCTCCTTTGTCAAGACAAAAAATCCTAAAGAAATCACGATTGATTTCTGTATGTCCTTCTTTATTCACCTTCATGGACAAGGATTAGCAGCCAATACGATTTCAACCTGCAAATCGGCCTTGACTAGACCAATTCTATATGCTTTCCAAATTGATCTGTCCAACGACATCTTCAACAAACTACCAAAAGCATGTGCTCGCCTACGTCCAGCACCCCCACCGAAACCGATCTCCTGGTCACTAGACAAGGTACTCCATTTCGCCTCCAACTTGGACAACGATTCATGCCCCCTCAAGGATCTGACTCAGAAAGTTATATTTTTATTCGCTCTCGCTTCGGGAGCTCGAGTCAGCGAAATAGTGGCATTATCAAGAGAAGAAGGACACATCCTGTTTACCGATTCAGGAGAAGTGACCCTCTCCCCTGATCCGACGTTTCTCGCTAAAAATGAATTACCCACCAAAAGATGGGGCCCTTGGAGAATATGCCCCCTGAAGGAGGATGTCTCTCTATGTCCAGTAGAGAGCCTCAAGGTCTATCTTCGCAGAACTTCGAACTTTGGTGGAGGCCAACTCTTCAAAGGAGAAACATCGGGCAGCGACCTGTCACTGAAACAATTAAGAGCGAAAATCACCTACTTCATTCGCAGAGCGGATCCGAACAGTACACCCGCTGGTCATGATCCTAGAAAAGTGGCATCTTCTCTGAATTTCTTTCAGAGCATGGACTTTGAAAGCCTTAAAAACTTCACGGGCTGGAAGTCCTCGCGAGTTTTCTTTAAACACTATGCGAAACAAGTGCACGAAGTCAAACATTTTGTGGTAGCCGCAGGTAGTGTTATGAAACCTGCACCTAACTCTGCGTAGAACAGTGAGTTACTTGGGACTCTAACTCTTCGGGTGCCTATGTTGACCCTCGAGCGATTCATAGTGATGTCGAAAAACACTTAGTGCTTTTATAACTGTTCTTATCCCAGGTGAAATGTCATAGTGTCACACAAGTGCCGCATGCCTTGAGCATGATGTGTTTTAATTAAAGACTTGCGTTCCTCGAGAACGAGTACCTACTAATATCCTGAAATTCCTTTTCAGATTCAAGAGCAAGCCTTTATTTCTATGTACATTATTATTACTGTAAATGAACTTTACTTTTTGCTGTAAATTATTTAATTTCTGCATTTGTGAAATAAAATTTCTATTTTATTACTTGTGCGTCTCTATCAGCTCCTACTTACTATGAAATACATACCTGTCATAGTTTTATTTATTCCTCCTTTCTTATGGTTATGAAGAATTTAAGATGTCTAATCCTAAATTATATTCACCCTGACTAAGTAAGGTTCCTACACGAATACTTACTTCTGATACCCAAGAGATGAACTCTATACACAGTGTCCAACCACCACTGGTCTAATTACAGAATGTTCCTATACAAATACCAAACATTCAGCTTCATCTCTAAGTTCTTCAAGTTCTTCTCTCAGGATGAATAGCCCTTCAATACCACTTTGACGTCGGCATAGCCCATGGGAACTTCACTGCCAAGGGGGGCAGGATACTTCGTCCCTATGGTTCTTTATCTAAGATTACTTTGCTGTTTTGTCAATGCCTAGGCACTTAATACTAGGGGAAAATCTACCACGATACATTGATTCTCTGGTACTCTTCCATCAGGACGCCATGGCTTGAGCCCAAAAAACGGATTTTGAGCGAAGCGAAAAATCTATTTTTGGGTGAGATAGCCATGGCGTCCTGATGGACCCTACCTACTACTTCGTCCAGTTTTGTTCCCACCCTGTGCTACTGTATCATGGTGATGGGCAGCAACTGGCTTCAGGATGAAGACGGGCGTGACGTCATTAGAGCAATGGCGTCCGTTTGTTTACGTCTCGAGTATCAGTAGTAGCCACGAGTGAGATTAGCTGTGGAACGGCTCCCAGCTATTCTCAATCCTTTCACACCGAAGCATTAACTCTGTTCGGGGTGAAGATAGCTATGTGGCGCGTTCAGACATGCGCGTCCCCTGTTGTATTACGATGTCTTAAAGGGAAACCTTTGAGATACTCGCTCCAGAAGTTAGAATTCTGTGATAACCTGTGGTTAAATTCTCTGGGAATATCTTAGTAGTCTTATACCCAAGGAAGCTACCAAAAAGGAACCTTCCATCAGGACGCCATGGCTATCTCACCCAAAAATAGATTTTTCGCTTCGCTCAAAATCCGTTTTTCAGTCTTGGGGTAGAGTTCTCTTGCTTGAGGGGGCACTGAGGCACACTGTTCTGTTTTGTTATTTTACTTGTTTATAGTTTGTATATGAAAGATTTATTGTCATGTTACTGTTCTTAAAATACTTTATTTTAATTTCTAATTACTTCTCATGTAGTTTCTTTTATTTCCTTTCCCCACTGGGTTATTTTCCTTGTTGGAGTCCATGGGCTTATAGCATCTTGCTTTTCCAACTAGGGTTGTAGCCTAGTAAGTAATAATAATAGTAATAATAATTATAATAATAATATGTAAGATCATGGAGAAGATGATCAATCCAAGACTGACGTAGTACCTGGAAACGAAGGGTATTTTATCACCTATCCAGTGTGGATTTTGAAAAATGCACTCGACGACTAATGTGTCGATACGACTTGAGTCCTCTATTTATGAAGCCTTTGCTTCCAAACAGCACTATGTAATAGTCTTTTTTTTTTTTTACCTTGAAAAGGCATATGATACTACATGGAGATATGGTATACTTAAAACCATTCATAATTTGGGATTACGAGGAAAGTTATCATTGGTCATTCAACAGTTTATTTCACTTAGATATTTTCAAGTGAGAGTGGGGTAAACTCTATCAGAGAGTAAATGTCAGGAAGGAGTTCCCCAGGGTAGTGTGCTAAGTGTAACCCTATTTGCAGTAGCCATTAATGGGATATCCTCTGTCATTCCCCAAGATATTTTCTCAACACTATTTGTAAATGATCTGTCCATATCATTAGCTGGAGCTAAAATGGCAATGGTTAAGAGAAAGCTGCAACTTGCAAATGACAAAATTATTCAGTGGGCTGATATGAATGGGTTTAAGTTTGTGACAAGGAAAACTACTGTTTTCCATTCTGTCATATTCTGGGAGTACATCCAGACCCTATGTACATCAAAAGTCAACGGATCCCATGTGTAAGTGAAGCTAGGTTTTAGGCTTGATATTTGATTGTAGATTGACATTGGTTCCTCAAGTAAAACCATTAAAAGTGAAATGTCTTGATGCTTTGAAGCTTTTAAAAGTTTTGTCCCGTACATCATGGGTGCAGACCGCAAAACTATTTCAAAGTTATACAAGGCCTTAACTTTTTCAAAAATTAATTATTGGTGTGAAATATACTCTTCAACCAGCCCAAGTTGATTAAAGATTTTAGATTCTTTACACCATACAGGTATCAATTTGGCAACAGGAGCATTTAGAACTTCGCTTATTCCAAGCCTCTTTGTTGACGCTGGAGAATTTCCATTACACCTTAACCGAAAGTCTTCTATTATTCGGTATTAGTTTAGGTTACAAAGACCTCCTAATTCTTTAGCCCTCATACTGCAATCCTCTTAAAGCACACAACATACATCGAGTTGCACCCTTGTAAAACACAACATACTTCGAGTTGCACCCAAAATCTCCTGAACCATATGGTATTTGGGTGAAACAGTTACTACACAATCTTGATGTAATTAGAAATAAGGTGCTTCCATTTAAGGTATCATCAACACCTTCGTGGAAGTTACCAGAGGTATCTTTTTGTAAATATTTTATTGGAGTTAAAGAGATTATGACTGATTAAGAAGCCAGATCTCTTTTTATGGAACATGTTGCAGAACATTGGGAATCGACTTTTTTATATACTGAGGGCGCCAAATCCGATGCTGGAGTTGAATTTGGAGTACATAGTCATCGTTTTAATTGGAGAGAGAGAGAGAGAGAGAGAGAGAGAGAGAGAGAGAGAGAGAGAGAGAGAGAGAGAGAGAGAGAGAGAGAGAGAGAAGTGTATAGGGTAGTTGTTTGTGTGTCTTCATTCATAAAGTGGCTATACGACTGGAGTTTCTAGTAACTACATCATACTACAGTAGAGTATGAATGAGTGGGAGGGCCTTCAGTAATGACGTCTACATAGTCTCTCTCTGGGTGGGTCTAAATTTAGCTAAGTTGCCCTTTCAATTTCTTATATTTACTCTGGTAAGTGCCTTTATTATTCACATTAGAGATAATTGCAGATTTTTGCCAATTAGGCTGTGGCTTCAAATACCTATTTCCAACATGTGACCCATATCCGATGTTTTGGTAGGATTTTATCAGCGAAAATCAATTGGACACGGCCAAGAAATGCATAGTAGTTACTTTAATTCTGCGTAATTGAGGTAATTGAATCATTCTGGTTATGTTAATTTTGTTATCCGGAAGTTTTGATGTAATTTGAAATGTCAAAACATGTTTATGTTTATGCGGGATAAGTTACGGCTATGCAGTGAGCATGAGATTTTTTTTTTAAAGTACTCGGAAATTCGAATATGAAATGGAATGAAGAGTTACTCCTTTTTTCGCCCATAAATCTTCACTGAATTTTTCTCTTAAGACTTCAGAAGGCTGCAGTAGAATTCTTGAAAATAAAAGTTAGGAAATGGAGATGATCGAGTTAGTGTGACTAATAAAATTCATATTACTTTATAGCTTTATATACTTCCAAAGATAGGAAATGGTACTTCTTGTAAAGTACAAGGAAAAACTCTTAGTGGAATATTTACCATTTCATGTACTTAGAAACTCTCTTTTACACTTTGCTGAAGAGTAATGCCTTTTCTTATTTGTTTTATGGGAACGTTTCGTATTTTGCAATATTCTGGATGAAAAGGGTTTTTTTCTGGTGGTTCTCATGCAGCTTCTTGCGTGGGTGTGCATGAATAACGAGGAATCATTTGTACATACAAGAACATAATAGAATTTTGTTGTTGGCTCTCGTTCCGATTTATGTGGGTGTACACAAATGATAGTCTGTTTGATATAGATACAACTAACAAGCTCTCTCGATGGACCTGGATGTTTATGGAGGTGTAAACCCAAATGGTATTTTTCCTGTGTTTTTATAAAGACCGCAAATCTTTTAGCTCCAAAATTATCTGTTATATTCCACAAGTTAGCAAGATGTTTTTTAGCACCTGTTGGGAACTGGTAATGTTACTCTATTATGTAACTGCGTTTATGTTAGCTCAATTCCAGGTGATTATCGCCCAATTTCCATAACTCCCCTATTATCGAAAGTTTTTGAACTTCTTTTGGCCAAACGTCTTGATACGTTTGCTGAAGGTAATCATCTGTTCCCTTGTTTGTAATTTGGCTTTCGTAAAGGCCTTAGAGCAGGGATGTCAACCTTGCGGCCCACTCAGTGTTTGGATGCGGCCCACTATCGACTCTCATTAAAAAGAAAAAGTTTTTAGCAAATTTATCATGTAGTGAGCTAGAGTCTTCGTGTAATTTAATTAAAATACTTAATATATAATTAATAAAATAATAAACAAAACAATTTAAAAAACAATATGATTAAGATGAAATTTACAACTTATAGGTAGTAGGTTGGCCAGGGCACCAGTCGCCTGTTGAGATACTACCGCTAGAGAGTTAAGGGGTCCTTTGACTGGCCACACACTACTACATTGAATCCTTCTCTCTGGTTACGGTTCTTTCCCTTTGCCTACACGTATACCGAATAGTCTAACCTATTATTTACAAATTCTCCTCTGTCCTCGTACACCTGACAACTCTGAGATTACCAAATCATTCTTCTTCACCCAAATTGTTAACCACTGCAGTATAATTGTTCAGTGGCTACTTTCCTCTTGGTAAGGGTAGAAGAGAGACTTTAGTTTAGCTATGGTAAGTAGCTCTTCTAGGAGAAGGACACTCCAAAATCAAACCATTGTTCTGTAGTCTTGGGTAGTGTCATAGACTCTGTACCATGGTCTTCCACTGTCTTGGGTTAGAGTTCTCTTGCTTGATGGTACACTCGGGCACACTATTCTATCTAATTTCTCTTCCTCTTGTTTTGTTAATGTCTTTATAGTTTATTTAGGAAATATTTATTTTAATGTTGTTACTCTTCTTAAAATATTATATTTTCCCTTGTTTCCTCTTCTCACTGGGCTACTTTCCCTGTTGGGGCCCCTGGGCTTATAGCATCCTGCTTTTCCAACTAGGGTTGTAGCTTAGCAGTTAATAATAATAATAATAACTGAGCATGCATACTAAATTTATAATATTGTCAGTTGCATGGTTCTGTGATGAGGCTTAGCTAGGGCTCCGACCTTAAATTATTTAAAATCTATATTTAGATTATTTTCACTTCATTTACATTTTTAAAATTGTCATTTAGATAATAGATAATTTTTGAGAATTTCTTAGATTATTTCTTTCTGTATTCGGGAAGACAAAGTCAAAAGTCTCATTGAATTAATATTGGTTAATTAAATTTAATGGGTAGTTTTTCTATGTATGGCTACATATAAACATTACAATAATTACAATATTGTAATAAAGTGTATTCACATGGTTTTATATTGTCATTTTTCATTAAATTCTGAAAGACAAAGTCAAAAGTTTCATTGAATTAATATTGGTTAATTAAATTTAATGTTTTTTTTCTGTGTATACCTACATATAAACATTACAATATTTATAATGTTGTAATAAAGTGTATTCACATAGTTTTGTTTTATATTGTAATTTTTCATTAAAATGTATTCAGATATTCTGGGGTTTTGCGGCCCAGTTAAATATTTAAGTTAGCGATGTGGCCCATTAAATTAAAAGGTTGGACATCCCTGCCTTAGAGCATGTGATGCCCTTCTTACAGTATCCAATGCTGTACAGAAATCCTTTGATTTTGGTCAGGAATTTCGATTGATTGGCTTTGATTTTAGTGCTGCCTTTGGCCTTGTTAATCATGAGGCCCTTGTTTTCAAACTCAAACAGTTGGGAGTTGGTGGGTCTTTTTTTAGCATCATTATTGATTTTTTAAGTAATAAATTGCAAAGAGTTGTTGTTGATGGGCACTATAGTGAGTATAGGAATGGGATACCTGGTGTTCCACAGGGTAGTGCTTTTGGTCCATTACTTTACATACTATATACACATGGCATGGGGTTTGGCCTAGAAAACAAGCTCGTTGCATATGCAAATGATACTACTCTCTTTGCATTAATTCCATCTCCAGAAAATAGATCTGGAGTTGCTGAATGCCGTAATAGAGATCTAGCTAAAATTAGTGCATGGTGCAAATAATGGGTCATGAAGATGAATACCAACAGAAGTGTGATTGTAAGCAGGGTGAGGACAGTGGCTCCTCGACATTCGGATATCAGTATTGATAATGTTTCGTTAAATCTGTGTGACTTAAAATTTCATCTGTGATTTCCGACAGCAAATTTAGTTTTGAGAAACACATTACGCCTGTGTCTTCTTCAATCTAAAAAAAAAAATAATGGCTTATTGAGTAAGTCTTGTAAGATTTTCGGTAATCAATCTTCTGTGAAGATGGGTTTTAATTTTTTCATCATATTTTGTTTCGAGTATTGTTTTTCTGTCTGGTCTTCAGCTGCTGATTTTCATTTTAATTTGTTGTAGAGGAACATACGCTCTATTAGATTTCTTATTCCCGATCTAGACATTAATCTTTGGCACCGTCTATTAGTTCGTTATGCATGTGGCATATGAGATATTTCATAAATCTGACCATCCTTTGCATTCAGATTTTCTCAGACAGAACCATCCTGTTCGTAATACTAGGTTTGCAGTTAATCCTAACTGTCATGCCTTCTCCATCATGAGGCTCAATACTTACTTTGATGGCTGCTTTTCCGGTCCCATACAGCAGGGGAACCCCACTCTCTACAGGACCTCCTCTGTCGTTTTACCTTGTTCGTTCAGAGTATTTAACGTTTCATATCGCGTATTGTTCATTTATTGTTAAATCGACAGTGTCAAAAGACTCATGAAATAAGAAAGTCTTCAGTTTCCTCTTGAAAGACTTAATGTCTTCAATCATTCGAATGTTTCGTGGGAGCCTATTATATAGTCTCGGGGCCGGATATTTAAAGGCTCTGGAGCCTAAAGTGGACATAAATCTAGGTTCCAACTGCTTGAAGCCATCTGTAACTATTCTCGTTTCAACACGATTTCTTGGCTGCGCAATATGTAGCAATTCTCTTAAGTATTTTGGACACCCGGTTCTGATAACTTGGTGGCTTATTGTACATATTTTAAATTCAATTCTCACTTTAATCGGCAGCCAGTGCAAATCGATTAGTATAGGGGTGATCCTTTCTCTAGGTGGGACACCTTTTATCAGTTTTGCTCCTCTGTTTATTTTGTTTTGTAATTTCTTAAGTTGCACTTCTGTTAACCCTGGATAGGTACGGTGGGTCGTTTGCGACCCCGAGCGTCAAAAAAAAACAGGTTTTTCTCACGTGACTCACCCCCGTGACTGAATTTGTGGGTGATCGACCTGCAGGAGGTGTCTCCCCTACACGCTCTAGTAGTGTCCAGATGTGCATTGCTGTAGCTGTACTCCTTCCCCGATTTCTGAGACGCGTCGGGGTCGTTCGCGTCCGAGTTTACCCTTCTAGGGTAGTTTACATAATTATCAAAGTTATTACGTATTATGAAATTGTCGTAGAATGGTGCAACTTGTATAGGTTATCAGTTGTGGAAAGTCTTGTTGGATTGTTTGGCTACCATGTGCATGTTTTTTTTTTTAGTTAAAATGTCGTTCATCACCACGAGGACCATTTTATCTCGAGTGCCCCTTTTTCATTTTTTTTCATTTTTTTGCCAAGTCATTTTTCCGTAAGATATTGCCAAATAGTGTCGTAAAACATTTGCTTGTTTAGTGTTGGAAAGTGTGTTTAGATGATCTGGCTACCCATGCATGACTTTGTTTTTGTCAGATACGACGTAGTTATTGGTATATTGGGTATTTAACTGCGGTTACCAATTTCTGTTTTTTTTTCAATATTTGTAAAAATTACTACGTAGTAAGGAATTGCCGTATATTATTCATTTTTTTTTCATGTTTATGTGTTAGAAAGTGTGCCTTGATGGTTGGGCTAACACGTGCATGTCTTTTTTTTTATCTGAGATGTCGTATATTAGAATGTCGGGCATTTTACCGCGAGTGTCCCTTTTTCATTTTTTTTCATTTTTTTGCCAAGTCATTTTTCCGTAAGATATTGCGAAATAGTGTCGTAAAACTTTTGCTTTTTTAGTGTTGGAAAGTGTGTCTAGATGATCTGGCTACCCATGCGTGATTTTGTTTTTGTCAGATACGACGTAGTTATTGGTATATAGGGTATTTAACTGCGGTTGCCAATTTCTGTTTTTTTTCAATATTTGTAAAAATTTACTACGTAGTAAGGAATTGCCGTATATTATTGATTTTTTTTCATGTTTATGTGTTAGAAAGTGTGCCTTGATGGTTGGGCTAACACGTGCATGTCTTTTTTTTTATCTGAGATGCCGTATATTAGAATGTTGGGCATTTTTCCGCGAGTGCCCCTTATTATTTGTTTTGCATTTTTTTGCTTAGTCATGTTACCGTAAGGAATTGGCAAGTAGTGTCGCAAAACTTATATTTTTATAGTGTTGGAAAGTGTTTCTAGATGATCTGGCTACCCATGCCTATTTTTTTTTTAGCCAGATATGGCGTATATATAAGTATGTGTTCGATTTTCCTGTGATTGCCATTTTTTCGTTTTTTCCCATTTCTTTCAAAATTACTTCGTACTAAGGAACTATCACAGAGTAATATTTCATTTATATGTTTATTTGTCGGAAAATATGCCTTGATGGTTTGCCTAGCACGTGGCTGAAATTTTTTTTTTCTGAAATGCCGTATATTAGAATGGCCATTTTTCCACGAGTGCCCCTTTTTATTTGTTTTGCATTTTTTTGCTTAGTCATGTTACCGTAAGGAATTGGCAAGTAGTGTCGCAAAACTTATAATTTTATAGTGTTGGAAAGTGTTTCTAGATGATCTGGCTACCCATGCCTATCTTCGTTTTTTAGCCAGATATGGCGTATATATAGGTATGTGTTCGATTTTCCTGTGATTGCCATTTTTTCGTTTTTTCCCATTTCTTTCAAAATTACTACGTACTAAGGAACTATCACAGAGTAATTATTCATTTAGATGTTTATTTGTCGGAAAATGTGCCTTGATGGTTTGCCTAGCACGTGGCTGAATTTTTTTTTTCTGAAATGCCGTATATTAGAATGTTAGCCATTTTTCCTCGAGTGCCCCTTCTTATTTGTTTTGCATTTTTTTGCTTAGTCATGTTACCGTAAGGAATTGGCAAGTAGTGTCGCAAAACTTATATTTTTATAGTGTTGGAAAGTGTTTCTAGATGATCTGGCTACCCATGCCTATCTTTTTTTTAGCCAGATATGGCGTATATATAGGTATGTGTTCGATTTTCCGGTGATTGCCATTTTTTCGTTTTTTCCCAATTCTTTCAAAATTACTACGTACTAAGGAACTATCACAGAGTAATGATTCCTCTAGATGTTTATTTGTCGGAAAATTTTGTTTACTTTTTTTTTGATTGAATATCATCAAATTTTTTTAGCTAAAATATTGTTTTACATTTTTTTTTTCGATTTTATTTCCCTTAAAAAAAATTTTTTTGGGTCAGAATTTTAATTTTATAGTCGTAAAATAATCGACAATTATCCAGCAACCCACCATACAATTTTTATGCATATCCAATAATAATTAGATTAGTAAATAACACCTTGAAATTGACATACCCTTCCTACATTTCAAGTGGCAGATTAGGGAGTCTGAGTCAGTGTGGTTGGCGGCCATTTTGTGGACATATCCGAAGCGTAAGCTGCCCTATCTATATATATTCTTGTTCCCTATAGAATTTGTGATATTTTGGTATATTTTTACCTGCATAAATATCATATTATATATTAAATATATGTATTTTTTTACGGAATTTCTAAGTACTCAAAAAATTACCTTTAGATATGGCCCCTGATATAAATGTAATTTACAAAATAATGAAGATTTTTTTACATAAATCTATTTTAGGATAACATATGTTTATTCCCTAAAAAAATTAGCCACTTCCTATTTCATTTGGGTACCCAAAAAAATTCATGAAATTTGGACAAATTTTTTTGGCCAAAAAAAGTTACCCTTTTTTTCTCATTTCAGATCTTCACCTCCATGGGTCTGACTTCATCCAAAATACATCAAGATGTGTCCTAAACATTCAAGAATCAATTCCTAAAAGGATTTGTGTATATATGTATAAACTTTTTTTTTATGAATTTTTATGTCAGGTCTTTTTTTTTTTCTACTTAATTTTTTAAAATATTTATAATAAATAGTTTTTCTGCAGATGAGTAGTATTTATCTATACAGTTGTTTTAAGCATTCATTGAAGTTTTTTTTGGCAAAAGAAAAAAGGAGGTTACTGCAAAAACTGATTTTTCAAGAATTTTTTTTGGCGTCGGGGTCGTTCGCGTCCGAGTATACCCTTAAAGGGGTGTCCGAGGACCGTACCTATCCAGGGTTAAATTGTAGTAGATAGAGTTGCAGTAGTCAATCCTGGTAATAACACAGTTTATCACAAGTTTCTTTACAGAATTTTCGTCCAGGTACTTTTTATAAACGCAATATTTCTTAGATGATAACCAGCAGTTTTTATTACATTTTTTATTTTGGTATTTAGAGACAGGTTACAGTCAAGAAATACACCTAGATCTCGAACTTTACTAGATATCGGCACCGAGTCACTATTTATGTTCATTTGAATATCATCTAAGTTTCTCACGCTGTTTCTCTTGCCCACCACCATGAATTCAGTTTTGTTCTCATTTAATTTTAGTTTCTTAAATGTCATCCATTCTCTAACACTATCAAGGATTCGGTTTAGAGTTTCAGTAGTGCCATGTATATCGTTTATGGAGAAGCAAAATTGTGTGTCATCTGCAAATAGTTTAAACTTCACGCCATGCCTTTGTAACATTTTCGATAGACCAATAGTATAGATGCAGAATAAGATTGGGCCAAGTACACTCCCCTGGGGTACCCCTCTGTTTAAGGGTTCAGTATTCTAGAAGTTTGTTCCAGCTGTGACCAAATTGTGGAAGGATCTTCCTAATCAGGTAGTTGAATAGGCAGAACTTCAAAAGTTCAAACTTGCAGCAAATATTTTTATGGTGAACAGGTGACCTAAGTCTCTGTTTTATAGTTTATTTATGAAAGATCTATTCTGATGTTTTTATTGTTCTTGAATTTTTTTTTTATTTAATTGCTCATTATTTCTGTTTTAGTTTATTTATTTCCTTATATCTTTTCCTCACTGGACTATTTTTCCCTGGTAAAGACCTTGGACTTAATAGCACCCTGCCTTTTCAGCTAGGATTGCAGCTTAGCTAGTAATAATGATAATAATAATGTTTGTTTGTTGGGGGCTAATATGCCGTTGTTTGTTTGAGTGAACACGAAGGATAACGAATTCCGTGTTCTTATATGTAATAAATACACATTTTGCAGGTTGTATTTCTTGGCCTACGTGAATAATAACGAATCGTGCGAAAAAAAAAACTTACAAAAATGAAAATAGCTGTAGAAAATTAATATCAAATACATTAAACTATTGTATCGTAATATGCACATCTGTGTTCCACGTGAATTACCTTCGGTGAAGCTATTCGATATTTATACTGCTTGCTCATTAATTATTATCCCTTCTGAATTTTACGAATTTATTGACTTTGTATGATTGATTCCAGATCTGGATAATTGCATGGGGTAAAAGAACCACATTAACCTTAGACAATGTCTTCGCTGCCTCTCTCGCTTCCATCAAATGTTTACCTTTCGTCCATTTTGTAAATCTGGTTCCGTTCTCTTATCCGTAAACTTAGCGACCCCTAGTTTAATCAAAATATGATGTCATAATGGGATGGGAAATGTAACTGTGGAAGGTCTTCCCTCTTCCATTATACTCATTTGAATGTTGATGAGAATCATAATATCCGGAGATAATGTCGTTTGAAATAGGAGTCTTATATTGCAGATGGGGTCGCTGCTCAAGTTGAGAGGTGATTCATTATTCATTATGTGATAATTCCTGGAAATGATTCAGTTTATCGTTTGCTTAAGAGATTAATTAACAGTTGGCTAGTATAAAATTAGAGATATAGAGTTTCAGTTTAGAAAAGTCTTGACGTCGGAGTTTGCCCTATTTGAGAGATCATAGATTGTCTTTTAATCGATTTTTTTCCAGTTTTGTGGGAGGATTTTCTTTAAAAATTATTCTGGCGATATCAAGGGTTTTATTAAGCAACTAGTGTACGCGACCCGTCAAAATGACGTCTAAATATTTAGATTGATATGCACACAGATTTAACCCTTTTTATCCCCTCCTTTCATAAATACAACCCGCTAGTTTGGACAATTTGTGGGAGATTGTTGTTTTCAGAGTGGTTTCCGCTCAGCGTGACCAGAATATATATATATATATATATATATATATATATATGTGTGTGTGTGTGTTTGTGTGTGTGTGTGTTTGTGTGTGTGTGTATTTGTGTATATATATATATATATATATATATATATATATATATATATATATATATATATATTAGTCAAACACTTGCTCTATGTTATAGGGGAGGTAACAATGTGGACAGTGAGAATTAGATGGTATTAAATCAGCTATTTAATTAGCAGTAAGAACATCTTGGCCATCTTGTATGGGGTAGGGGTGTATGGATATTATTATTATTACTTGCTAAGCTACAGGATGCTATAAGCCGAGGGGCTCCAACAGGGGAAATAGCCCAGTGAGGAAAGGAAACAAGGAAAAATAAAATATTTTAAGAAGAGTAATAACATCAAAATAAATATCGCCTATTTAAACTATATTAACATTAACAAAACAAGAGAAAGAGAAATAAGATAGAATAAGTGTGCTCGAGTGTACCCTCAAGCAAGAGAACTCTAACCCAAGACAGTGGAAGACCACGGTACATAGGCTATGACACTACCCAAGACTAGAGAACCATGGTTTGATTTTGGAGTGTCCTTCTCCTAGAAGAACTGCTTACCATAGCTAAAGAGTCTCTTCTACCCTTACGAAGAGGAAAATGGCCACTCAACAATTACACTACAGTGGTTAATTCCTTGGGTGAAGAAATATTGTTTGGTAATCATAGTGTTGTAAGGTGTATGAAGACAGGAGAATATGTAAAGAATAGGCCAGACTATTCGGTGTATGTGTAGGCAAAAGGAAAATGAACCATAATTTATGACTTGTTTGTTATAGAAAACGACTGAAAGGGAAGCTACTGCTCTGCACTCCTGCTATTTAGCACAAAGTTCGTCATTAACTGTATAAACTGCTGCCTTGCAGTTGGATTATCAAGTCAAAGGTTAAGCCCACCGCTAATAACTGTGGTTGATGACTACAAAGACATGCGACCGTAAAAATCTTCAGCCAAATTATATACCATGCCTGAGGCAATCAACCCCTTAATATAGGGAAAAAAGACATCTTGGCAATCTGCCGTACCCGGTCGATGTAACGGTTCCAAAATATTTGTCTTGAAAGATGATTGTAATATCTCGGGAGATAATTTATCTGCCGTTGAGAAGTTAAGACCGAACATTATACCCCCTATTTTGGAGATCCTAGATTATATCCTTCGTGTTTTTTGCAAATAAAAGACGGGTGAAATCAACTCTCTTGGTGAATCGCATTAATTATAGAGAAGTACAGTTGGATTCATTAATACCGGTACACTTCACGAGAAGCTAATGAGACGTCTGAGAGCTGTTTTGTAGCAGGCAAAGCTGTGCTTAGCAAAAGAAAAACTGTTGGCAAAGTTTCTTATAATCCAAAGTCCCTTAGCTTGTAACCATTCAAAAGCATCTTTGTTAATTTTACAATGTGCTATACAGACAAATTTTGTTATTTGCTTAACAACACTTCATGTTCAATATTAAGAATGCTTTTGATCACGTGTTTACATGCTCAGCGACCTTTTTTTTACAGCACATCTAAAACATACTGTAAATACACGTTGGAATCGATCTCATAGACACTAGAGAGAGAGAGAGAGAGAGAGAGAGAGAGAGAGAGAGAGAGAGAATAGGAAAATTTCGATGACCTTAAGAAAAATATTCTTAAACGCGGAGTGCATCCAAAGGAAAAGGTTCAGATGTCAACCACCTTATCACGAGAGAGAGAGAGAGAGAGAGAGAGAGAGAGAGAGAGAGAGAGAGAGAGAGAGAGAGGCTACAAATTTTAGATAAAATAAAGGATTGCAGGTTTTAAACCTTTATAAGAAAAGATGATTTAAACTTACTCTTTTTAATATTGAATTATCTATTTTAATTGAAATTTCTAAAAACCATCCAGGCTAACCAATTTCAAAAAGGCCAAATTTAGGTATCTAGCACGAAAAAGGCCAAATTTAGGTATCTAGCACGAAAAGGGCCAAATTTAGGTATCTAGCACGTAAAAAAGGCCAAATTTTGGGGATTTGGTCCGAAAAAAGGCCAACCTGACTTACCTGCTTCCAGGTTGGAGTATTTCCTGTTATCACCATAATGTAAAGACCAGCTGGTACAAACTTATTTTCATTAGAAATTATCTTGAAGCGAAGGATTAGGAAAATTCATGTTCAAGGTGATTTCATGTATTACTGTTATTGTTATTTTCTTACTCCTTATACTTAATCCTTATTTATTATTATTTTTCTTACTTCATAATCCTTATGCTTCCCTTGGCTTTGAAATGGAAAATTATAAACAGTTTTAAGGATAGGAGTTGTGAATGGAAATATATTATAAACATGAATATGGAATGAAAGTTACAAAGCACCACATATGTCTCTCTGTTTCACCCATAAAAAAAACTTTGAAATTATTGTTCTATATTGCAGCTGTATCAGTAAACGATAATGTCCCAGTAGTTTAATAGTTATTGGTATTACAGTTGCTTTAGAAACCCCAAAATGTATCTAGTTTTATTTTATTTTGGAGCACAGGTAATACATGAAAAATATTAAGATACAACTTTATGTGTTAACTGGTACTTTTGGCTTCATTAATTCTGGTACACTTTAGGGAAGCTAAAATGACGTCTGATAGCTGTACATTGTAGCATGCACGGTCTAGGTATAGAAGGTCAACCAATTAGCTTACCAAAATTCGAGCGACTCGCGCGCCTCATCAAGTGTACCCTCAATGTTGCCAGTTTCCTTTTTCCTACACACACACACACACACACACATACACAAGGGAATGTGTTGTCACCTATGTTGTTTATCCTCCTCATGGATTTTGTAATGCGTAGAACAGTCAGAGATGGTGGAGAAGGATTGGACTGGATTGGTGATAGAAATTTAGCAGACCTAGAGTATACTGATGATTCTGTCCTTGTTAGCCGACCACCACAGGATTTGCAATACTTTCTTACCAGAATTCAGGAAATATCACACAAGGTTGGGCTGAAGATAAGTAGAAGAAAGACAGAGATGATAAGAAAGGAGTATGCAATGGAAAATGAAATATCATTGGAAACAGAAACGATTAATGAGGTAGAACCATTCAAGTATTTAGGAACTATGATCTCCAATACAGGGTCTTTAGAATTTGAGTTTAGTGAAAGATTGAAAAAAGCCAAACAGACAATGGCAAAGATAAGTAAAATTTGGAAATCAAATCACCTGAAATTACATATAAAAATCAGTCTACATATCAGTTTTGTGAGATCGGTGTTACTCTATGGACATGAGTCATGGAATGACAATGAAATAATCTCCAATAGATTTAGTAGATTTGAGAACAATGGGAGTTCTGGCAGGACAGGATTAGAAATGAAATTATAAGGGAGATTACTCGAGTGCTATATATGGATGAGATCATGATGAGGGGTGGATAGAGATAGTTTGGGCATGCTCTTCCTACTCCCCACGAAAGATTACTTCACCAAACGTTCAGCTGGGCTCCACAAGGCACTATAAGAGTTGGAATACCCACGCCTACATGGCTGAGGATTATGAAGCGCGAAGTAGATGATGAATGGAGAAGTATTGAATTAAAATCTCAAGACAGAGATGACTGGCGAAATCTAACTGAGGCCCTTTACGTCAATAGGCGTAGGAGCAGATGATGATGATGATTTTTTGTTGGTGAAAATAGTTAATCAAGACTATATGCCTTCGTAAGGATCCATTCTCCTTTAAAGGTTGTCAAAAGCATTTTCGGTGGTTCTTGTGATTACTTTATGTAGTATATATTTACAATTTTGAGTCTTGTCATTGAAGTGGAATGTTCATCTCTCTCTCTCTCTCTCTCTCTCTCTCTGCGTATGTATTCTATGTAGAATATTATTGGTCAAGGACTTCGACAAAGATGTCCATAAACCCATGTAGGTGGTAAATCCTTTCAGTTATCTTTGTGTCTCATGCATATTGCATGTATCTTGACTTTCATCATTTCTATTGTATATAACTATCTCTCTCTCTCTCTCTCTCTCTCTCTCTCTCTCTCTCTCTCTCTCTCGGAATTGCCATGGCTAAAAAAATGATTATTGGAAAATGAACTTCATTGTCTCGCCCACCAATCGGTGGGACTGAAGACGACTTAGAGTTCATATGAGGCCATTGACATCGGTTTGATGATTGCCTGGGATTGGGACGAGGAATCTGGCTTTGTGTGGGTTGGTGGAATTGGAGCTGGGAGAATTGTGTTACTGTAAATCGGTATCACACTCTTTTGTTTATTCGGTCTAAATAGGAATACGATAATTCTCACGTGTTGTGGGTATATGGTGGGGAGGTATTGAGGAGTGCTTGGGAGGATCCTGTTAGTGGGGGAAGATCGAAAGGGAGGCAGAGAATTATATTGCAAGATAAGGTGAAGAATGGTATGGAGAGAAGAGGTTTAGTAGCTGAGGATGCTTTTGATAGAAGGTGTTGAAGATGGTGCATCAGGCAACCGACCCCTTAATTTATGGGTAACGATGGGAAAGAAGAAGAAAAAGAGATGACAATTCCACATTTAGAAGTCTTTGATGCTCGACTCAAACTCCTAATACAAACAGATGAAACTGAATAATATCTGTATTTATTTCTCGTGAAAGACAGAAAACTACAACCAAAATATACAGTGAAGAGGTTGTGAAAATGACAACAAACTGAAATACTCAGGTGAAAATTTGAGTGCCGAAAGTTTAGTATCTAAGTGAGTAGTACATGGCCGAACTTTCTTCGCGATCCCCCACTAGCGTGATAAATGGATGAGGGGTACTCTAGGGTTCACGACTGCAGGCAAAGAAGGTAGTGGCATAATGAAACATCAGAACAGCTACTTGGAATGTTGGTAGACTAACGGGGAGGTTAAGGGAGACAATGAATCTGATGGAGAGGAGGAAGATAGATGTACTGTGTGTGCAGGAAACAAAATGGCAGGGAAATGGAACTAGAGAGATAAGAAATGAGTAAACTCCATTACAGCAAGTCACAAGAGGGAAGAAATGGAGTTGGGGTCATGATAAGTAATAACTGGAAGGAAAAAATTGGCAGATGTAAAGAGAATAAATGATAAACTTTTAACGATTCCAACGGCAATAGGGTAGCAGATAGTAAATATAAGTTCAACCTCCGCCTCTCAGATGGGTTGCCAAGAGCAAGAAAAATATTTATTTAGACAAGAGTTTGAGATAGCTATTTGAACAGTGAAAGAGGAGGAGAAGCTGATCTTAAGAACAGACATGAATGGCAGAGTGTGGAACAGAAGGGATGAATATGAGGAGGTACATAAAGGCCATGG
The DNA here is from genome assembly GCF_036898095.1 of Palaemon carinicauda. Lineage (NCBI taxonomy): Eukaryota > Metazoa > Arthropoda > Malacostraca > Decapoda > Palaemonidae > Palaemon > Palaemon carinicauda. The sequence continues at coordinate 60,020,610 of NC_090757.1, read as the reverse complement.
GTTTGGAATTAGAAATAAAGATGGGGAGTATATATTAGAGATGGCTCAAATTTTGAATTTGCATATATAAACACCTGGTGTCAGAAGTTGGATAAACAACTGATAACTTATGAAACTAGAGGAGTGGAAAACCAAATAGATTGCATCTTAGTTAAAGAAGCTGACAAAATCAGTGTAAGGTACTTTGAAGTGATTATGGGGGAAGCAAGTGTTAAACAACATATAGACTGGTAGTGGTTGTTTTTAAAATGAGAGGTAGAAAACCCAAGAAGAGAGAGAGGAGATCTAGAATTATGGTTTTGGACCTTAGAGGGGAAAATGTTTAGTAATTTAGGAGGAATGTGAGAGAGAAACGTCTGGGAAGCTTGAACTTAGAGAGTGGAATGTGTAACAGAGTTGAAAATATCTGAGTGGGTATGAAAGGAATATTTGTAGAGTAGGCAGATGAATTAATGGGAAGAACCAGCGGATATGGTGTGTCGAAAGGAGAAAAGTGGTAGTAGGACAGAGAGGGGCAAGAGTCAATTAAAAGAAAACCAAAGACATTTAAGGACTGAAGAGTAAGGCAAGCACAGAGAGCAGAGGAACAATACAGAGAAGAGGAAAAAGATTCTAGGAGAAAAGTAAATATAGCTATTGGAGGAGCAGTAAAGCAGTTGAATGAAAGGCTAGTAGCAAGGAAAGGTAATATGTTGATAGGATGTCTTCTTAACAAACATATTGTTACCTGGAACATAGATGAAGAATTGTTAGTAATTATTTCTCAGCTGATCCCATCTTTGGTCGTCAATTTCTCTTGGTGGGATTTAATGATACGTTGGTATTCTTAAAATACACTTTAATCAATCTTGTGACTACATTGCTCTATGACAGCCGACTCCTAAGTGTGTGTGGAGCGTCATACACAATCTGACAAAACCAAAACATTGCTAAACAAAAGAGCATCACTCTCAAAAGACTTAAATCCTACTCCAGTACAAAACTATAAAGAATTACATCCTATCTTTGAGGTAATCAATAAATGTTTGAATCCTAATACCAAAATAAATCATTACACTTATGTACAAAGCATAACATGTTTTATTCATGCAATATGATGCAATGTTGCGCAACACCTGTAACACTTGAAATAATATAGTACATTATTGCAATAATACATAACAGTCTCCTCCCCCTTAACATGACATTGTAAAAATCTTTATAAATCTAATCTCTCAGGGGGCTTTGCTCTGTTAATCCTATTAGGAAGCACTTTAACCTCATCTTGTACTGGTACATGAATTGGTTCTGAATATACATTTGATGTTGGAGCATCTTGGTTAATATTTGACTCATTTGATCTTACTATTTCTTTAAGTTTCTCATCTCTAACATTCAGATGCTCTACTGTATTTCTTTTTAATGGCTGTAATTGATCAACATGACGTTTTACAACATTATCACCAACACGAACATCGTAATGTAAATTTCCTATCTCTCACAATCTCTCCTGGTACATACTTCTCTGGAGTGTTGTACGATCTTACCATGACATCAGATAAAGGTAAAAAATGTCTCACATTAGGAAGCTTTACTACTTGTTTATACCCTTTATCTTCTAAATCACTTTGCAAACTTGGATACAACAAATCTAACTTACACCTTATCCTCCTCCCCATCAACAAATTTGAGGGTATCATGCCTGTTGTGCTGTGCGGCGTTGTTCTATAAGACAATAAAAACTTTGATACATGCAAAAAATATGTTACCTGAATTTGCTTTTCTACACTTCATATTATGTTTAAATGTTTGGACAAATCTTTCAGCCTCTCCATTAGTAGATGGATAATATGTTGCTGAAAATGTATGCTTTATACCATTGACATTACAAAATTCTTTAAACTCTTGTGAGGTAAATTGTGGACCATTATCTGTAACAATTCTTTCTGGAATACCATGTGTAGAAAAGATTTGCATTAACTCTTTTATTGTGGCATAAGACGTTGTTGTCTTCATTGGGATAATTTCCGGCCACTTACTGTAAGCATCTACTACTATCAAAAACAAGTAATTTAAAAAAGGACCTGCAAAATCTATATGCACTCTTTGCCATGGATACCTGGGTAACTCCCACGGGTGCATTCTAGCAAATTGAGGGTTGTTCTGTTGCATAACACAATTCATACAATTCTTTATCTAAGATTCCACATCTTTATCTACACCTGGCCACCATACATAAGTTCTGGCAATTGACTTTGATCTTACAATACCTTGGTGATCAGCATGTATTTCAGACAAAACCTTATTTCTCAGTGAATTAGGAATAACTACCCTTGAACCTCCCATCACTATTCCTTGTGTTACACTCAGTTCATACCATATATCCTTATACGGTTTACAATTTTCCTCTTTTCCACATAAGTCCCTACCTGTCATTAAACTCTCTAAAACCTAACTAAGTACTGGGTCTCTCTTGGTACTGTGTGCTACATCTTTTGCAGTTATGGGTACATCATATACAGAAATTAACAGAACACTGTCATCATACTCCTCTGGAGCTTTGTCTACGGGTAATCTGGATAAAGCATCTGCGTTACCCATGTTAGATGTTGGAGGGTATTCTATATCATAGTGGTATGCTGCTAACGTAATTGCCCAACGTTGTAGTCTTGCAGCTACCAACGTAGGTAAACTTGCTTTTGGACCCAATGTTCCTAATAAAGGTTTATGATCTGTAACAAGTGTGAACTTTTTCCTACCATAAAGATACATATGGAATTTTTTAACTCCATAAACTAATGCTAAACCTTCCTTTTCTATTTGAGAGTAATTCCTTTCTGCCTTGTTCAATACTCTAGAAGTGAATGCAATTGGTTTTTCTGTTCCATCTGGCATTACATGAGATAATACTGCACCTAAACCTATGTTTGATGCATCACATACTAATTTAACTGGTAAATCCATTTGATAATGTACTAGGAATGTAGGTGATGTTATTTCCTGTTTGATTCTTTCAAAAGATTCCTGACACTTTTGTCCACTTCCATTCTACACCCTTATTCAACAGATTATACAATGAATGTGCAATTGTAGACAAATTCTGAATGAAATTCCCATAAAATGTTACTAAACCTAGAAATGATTGTAATTCCTTAACATTTTCTGGCACTTTTGTTGATTATACAGCTTTAATCTTCTCTTTAGTTTTGTGAATACCCTTGCCATTTATTACAAAACCTAAGTATTCCACTGAATCAACTTCTAAAATACATTTGCTCTTATTTACTCTAATATTATGTTCCTTCAACTTCTTCAGAACTGTTCGCAATCTTTCTCTATGTTCTCTTGTGTCTTTACCAGCAATTAAAATATCATCTATAAAAATGAATACTCCTTGCATTTCTGAAAAAAATCTTATCCATGCAACTCCATAAGGTAATCTATTTGGTCTAAACAAACCTACTATGGGTTTCACAGACAGTGCAAGTGCGATTTTTTGCAATTATTCTGTAACGAACACTCGTATCAGTACGAGATTTTACTATAGTGTATTACACCCAGTAAGGAAATTTATAGGAGTATCATGAATCATTTATTGTAAATAATAAAGACTTTTGTACCTATACCAAGAGGCAAAACTCATTAGCCAAGCAAGAAAACGAACACCAGGTTGGAAGAGCTCCACCTGCCTACAACCCCCTTCACCTCCAACCCCCATTTTCTTCCTCCCCTCTCCTTTCTTCCCTCACCTGCCCTACGTCTTTCCTTCTCTCTTTCTCTCTCTCTGAATGTTGCTTTGATTTAAACATATTTTTTTACGATTTTTTTTCTATCAATCTAATAATAATTGATACTGTTGTATAAATGTAACAGTTCAGTCGTTGTTACCCTCCAGTTAACTTATTAATATCTATTTATACACTGATTTGCTCTCTCCCTCTCTCTGCCTGTCAGTTTCTACTAATGTGGGGAGTTGTACAGAGGCTTAACCAATTTTTCCTTTTGCCCCATGCTTCTGAAATTTAAAGTGTTTGCTAAATAGAAATATATATATATATATATATATATATATATATATATATATATATATACAAATATATATATATATATATATATATATATATACAAATATATATATATATATATATATATATATATATATATATATATATACAAATATATATATATATATATATATATATATTGTCTTTGAGTTTGAACAATATGTAATTGTACACAATTATATCATTGCATATTTCGGTATTGGGTATGAGCATAGATGATAGGTATCCATAGGAAATGAGAAACAAAATCTTTATTTCACCTAATGCCACATATATCCCCCCCACCCCCTAATTGAATTTGATTGAATATTGGTATCGACCGATGACGGGACTCGAATGTGGGTAGGGCATAACCTTCATATTCAATTTTTTTTTGTTTATTTTTTTGTGTGTTTTTATTTTCATTTTTTTTTAGTCTTCATCGCTTTCTAATAGCAAGTCAACTTCATCTTCAGTGTCACTGTCAAGATTAATAATGACTGGATCAATACTGTCATGCATGTTATCTGTTGAACGATAACTATCCTCAAAAGCTCGTGATCGACGTACTGCCCCTGCCCATACATCGCGAGTGACAGAGATCCTTGCCTCCTCTAATCTGGCATGTAGGTCTGCTCGGGTGAAACGTTGGAGTGAGGAGCGCTCGTAACGTTTCATGTGTCCCCACACCTGCTCGATTGCATTGAGCTCGGGATGTGCGGGCGGCAGGCGGACGATTTCATGGCCCCATTCTCGAATGGTGTTATCTACCTTGTACTTAGGCTCTGGCCTATTTTGACGGCATATGTATAGGAGTTCAGGTCTTGTAGCATGTTGCGGGAAGGATATATTTCTGCGCTGTAACCATTCAATGAGGTCAGATTTCCTGGTAACTGTGGTGGGACAACGACTATCTTCTGTCATTATACTGTGGTATGGGGCATTGTCCATCACTAATACCGAAGGCTCCTCCAGGAGTGGCAGGAGCTGAGTTGTTAGCCAACGTAGGAATATATCGCCATTCATTTCCCCGTGGTAGTCGCCGCTGGTATTTTTAGCAGGGAAACTGAGGAAGGAACCATCAATGAAGCCATCGGCTGTACCACCTGCGACTACCACGAAACGTTCCCCCTCACCTGGTGGCACCTGACGGCTGTAATTGGCACTGGTATTAGGCTGCGTGGTATCCACCCATTCCATGTTATGGCTCATTCTGGTTGTGAACCACGTTTCATCCAGGTACACTACCTCCCTGCCGTCTTCCCTATGTCTTTGAAGGTCCCGCAGGGAACGTATCCTTTGGCACATGATGTCAATTGACTCCTTCCTGACATACATCTTGCGCTGAGTGGTCTTATACTCGATTCCCATTTTGTGGAGTAAGCGCCATAGCTTAATCTTTGAGGTACTCTCGGGGATGATGCTTTCTTCCTTCAGGTTCTGTGCCAGGGATGCGAGAGTAAAAGTCTTCTTGGCAACAAACTTTGTATGTATGTGTCGACGTATGGCTCCTACAGAGAAACTGTCAAAGATAGGCTGTGCTGGAGGCGTTGGTGGTGTGACGGGACGTGGCTTAGTACTACGATACACAATTGAATGTACCGTACTCAATTTCATCCTCAAGGCTGCTGCAACACGGTGGTAAGGCCTGTATGAAGGAAAGACTTTATATAGATATGTATTATATAAAACAAAATCTTAAACATCCACCACTTGAAAATAAATGTATCAGTATAATCAAGGCTTTAACTCTGATGAATGTCCTGTGGAAAGGGTCAATATTTATTAGTAATTCATAGAGTAACTGTAACAAGTCACCTATGCAAACTAATCTGAAGGCAGTTGTCAGCTTTCTCTTTATTAAAAAACTTGAAGAGTTGGGTGACAAACTCATTTCTGCAACCATACGGACAGACATCTTCTGAGGTGGCCATCACTTCTTTAAGCTCTCCCTCGTAATACCAGTAAATGGCTAATGCCCTGAGTAGAAATAAGGTTGGCCAAAAGAAGGCAAGAAAATGCAGGTACGTATACAACAGCCATTTTCCTATCAGTCATAGTGTCTATCACTCAGCTACTCCAAAACCCTTCAGATAGGTGTCAATCTAATAATTATTTACATAACCAATACCATAGAGAGAGAGAGAGAGAGAGAGAGAGAGAGAGAGAGAGAGAGAGAGAGAGAGAGAGAGATGAGCAAACCAGTAAATAAAGCAGTCAGTCATCTGATAGGTAACAACCGATTGAATTGTTCCATATCTACAACAATAAATATTATAATTAGATAAGATAGATAGATAGATAGAGTGCTTGATATAAAAAAAAAATCATACAAAATAAGTTGCAACTTAAGCTACCTTCTCAGAAAGAGAGCATGAAGGGAAGGGAAAGAACGGAGAGGGATGGATGGCGTGGAGGTGGAGAGAGATAGCTTGAAGCAGGGGGAGAGCAGGTGAGGGATGAAAGGAGAGGGAGGGAGGGGGTGGAGGTAGAGGTTCTGTATATTATTGTTCGGTTTTGTGACTGGATGATTGAGATTTTGCCCTTTGGCATAGGGGCAAGTGTCTTTATAATTAATAATTAACGATTCATTATACCCCTATAAATTTCCTCACTGGGTGTAATACCCTATAGCAACATCTCGTATTGATACGACAGAATAATTGCAAAAAATCGCACTTGCACTGTCTGTGAAACCCATAGTAAGGATGTATTTACTGTACATAATTCTTGTAAAGTTTCATCCATGGGAAGCTGTTGAAATGCTTGTCTTAAATTTAATTTAGAAAAAACACTGCATCCTGACATAGTTGCAAACATGTCTTTCGGATTTGGTAAGGGATGTTGAGCTACTTGCAGTTGTGGATTCAACGTTACTTTGTAATCTCCACATAAACTAACCTGTCTACTTTCCTTCACAATAGGAACTAATGGTGTAGCCCAATCTGAATATGTAACCTTTTCCCAGGAACCTTCATTTTCTAATCTCCTGATTTCTGTTTCAACTGCACTTTTCAATGCATACGGTACTGGTCTCGGAGCACAAAATCCAGGAGAACTGTCAAGTTTGAAAACTAAAATTGCCTTTGCGTTCTTTACTGTACCTACTTTATCTTCAAATACGTCTTGAAACTCTGATATGATATCATCCACAGATATTTCATTTTTGTGTTCATCTTGTCTACCTGTAACCTTCAAAATGCTTGGCCAATCTAACTTCAAATACTGTAGCCAATCTAAACCTAGCAAAGTTTGTCCATTACCTTTTACTACTGTTAATGACATTCTCTCTAATTTCTGTTGTTTGTGCTGTACTTCTACGTTCGAAGCACCTATTACCTGAATATCAAAACCATTATAACCTTTCAAAACTCTATTTGTACCTTCTAATGACAAATTAGGAATGCTTCTAGCCGTTTTCTCAGACATAATTGATACATCGGCTGCTGTGTCAACTTGCATCAAAATTGGTTTACCATTTATGATTACTTCTACCATGATATGTTTCTTTGCACCTTTGTTGACAGAATTAATGCGAAACACAAAATCAGTTTCTGACCTAACCTGATTATCATGAACATTTTCCGCATTATTCTCTTGACCAATAGTATCAATTGTAGCATTTATTTTCTTTGCGTACTGTTTAGGGAATCTACAAGCAGTTGCAAAATGACCCATCTTTCTGCAATTCTGGCATGTTTGTCCAGTTGCAGGGTATTTCTTTGCTTCGTATGCAAGATGATCAGTTTTACCACACCTATAACACTTGGGTTTTTCCTGTTGTTTCTGTTTATGAGCCCAATTCTGTTGCAACACGATGGCAACAGTGGTGTGAGGAATTTGACAAAACCAAAACATTGCTAAACAAAAGAGCATCGCTCTCAAAAGACTTAAATCCTACTCCAGTACAAAACTATAAAGAATTACATCCTATCTTTGAGGTAATCAATAAATGTTTGAATCCTAATACCAAAATAAATCATTACAATTATGGTAACATGTTTTATTCATGCAATATGATGCAATGTTGCGCAACACCTGTAACACTTGAAATGATATAGTACATTATTACAATAATACATAACAAAAAGAGAAAAGGATATCTTAAGATTTCAAACTTGAAGAAAAGACAATGACAAGATTGGAGGGTAACTGGTAGTCGTAAAGGATAAAGGTGGAAATATATTGCAGGGGGATAACGACATTAAGAGGAGATGGAGAGAATATTTTGAATAACTATTGAATACTGAAAAGCTGGGAAAAGCACAAAGGGTGGAGGGGCCAGTGATGGAGATACGGAAAACAGAAGTGAAGCAGACTTTGATTTAAATTAAAAATGATAAAGCACTAGGTCCACGAGAGTTTCATATTGAAATGGTCAAGATACTAGCTACAGTGGGGGATGAATGGAGGCTGGATTTATTAAGAGGAATTTGGGGAGAGGAAGCAATGCCCAAAGACAGAGAGGAGAGTCTGGTGGTATCTGCATTTGAGCAGAATAGTGATATGGAATGTGGTACTACATGGGAATTAAAATAACAGAGCAGGGTTTGAAATTTTTTGAGAGGGTACTAGAGAAAAGCAGTTTGGATTCATGAGGGACAGAGGGACTATGGATGCCATCTTTATTGTAAGGAAGCTACGGGAAAGGAGGCTAGAGGGAAACCAAAAACACTTCTGTACATTTATAGATCTAGAAAAGCCTTATAAAAGAATACACAAATAAGTGATGTTTTGGTGCCTGAGGAAGAGGCAAGTCCAGGAAAACCTGACTTTCCCCTTCGCTCCCAATAGATTCCAACGCCAACGAAATTCATGAATTATAGCACAGAAGGTATTATTATTATTATTATTATTATTATTATTATTATTGTTATTATTATTATTATTATTATCATTATTATTACAAGCTAGCTTATAACCCTAGTTGGAAAAGCAGAATGCTATAAGCCCAAGGGCTCCAACAGGGAAATATAGCCCAGTAAGGAAAGAAAACAAGAATATAAATAAACTAGATGTTGTACAAAAGAACAAGCACAAATGTAACAACTGCTGTTGGGGAAACAGAAACCTTTGAAGATAGTGTTGGATTACTCTATGGGTTAGCATTAAGCCCATTTTCATTTGTGCTGGTCATGGATGTGTTAAGTGAAGAGATCAGAGGTGAAGAGTTGTGGGAGTTGCTGTATGCAGATGATTTGGTGAATGCCGGTGAATATGAGGAAGACTTACATGAAAGGGTTATAGAGGGGCCAAAGATTTAGGAGAGGGATGGCTTAACAATAAATGTAGATAAGACTGAAGCTATGGTGAACAGTAAGGACGGAAGGGACAGGATAGTCATACATGAAAGTAGAGGCTTTGTTTTAAAACAGGTGGTACAATTTAGATACTTGGGATCTACTTTAAGTCAGGAGGGAGGATGTGAGGCTGAAGTTTAGAATAGGATAAAAACAGCAGCTTGAGGGATGTGGAGTGAGGTAGCAGGAGTAGTATGCGATAAGAAAATACCAGTCAAGCTAAAAATCAAGATCTACCGGGCAGTATTAATGTATGAATAGGAAACGTGGGCTTTAAGACGAAACAAGGAAGTAAAGCTTGAGAGAACAGAGATGAGAATGCTGAGATGCATTATGAGAGCATCTGCTTGAAAGATTGGAAAATTATGAAATAAGAAAAATAACAAGTATAGTAAAGACTACAAAGGTGACAAGTGTCACTACTGAGATGGTGTGGGTATGAATTTGAGGATGTGAGGGTGGGGATGAAGTGAGGATTTATCACTTTCTCTATTCATTTGATAGATCACGTTCAATCATAATGCGAATTTATTTTACCCCTTTTTGGGGAAACTGTTAATCACGCCTATTGACCTTCTACTAGGATTCATCCACCTTCTTTCGAGGCAATCAGAACCATTTAAAAGGATTCATGTGATAAATGGATGTTATGTCTCTCTCTCTCTCTCTCTCTCTCTCTCTCTCTCTCTCTCTCTCTCTCTCTCTCTCAAGGACTTCGACTAGGATGTCCACACTCCCAACAGGCTATAAATCCCTTCAATTCTCTCCATCTCATGCATATTGCATATGTGTCTTGATGGGTGCCATCTCTCTCTCTCTCTCTCTCTCTCTCTCTCTCTCTCTCTCTCTCTCTCTCTCTCTCTCTCTCTCTCACCGTAGCCATCTGGATTACCACATTACAATCGCTATGATCATAAGATCATGATTGGTCGAAGTGATGACGACTTCGAATCGAAATGAGGTTATCGATTTCTGTTTGGTGATTGCCTCGGATTGGGACGAGGGACTCTGGCTTCACTTGGGGATTTGAGAAGGGAAGCTGGGAGGATTTGGATACATTAATCCGGATAAATTTTTATATGTTTTAAATTTGAATGTTTCATCGGTCTTTATAATCATTTCACGCGTGACTGAAACTGTAATTATTACTTTGGTAATGGGTGTGTAAGCACTGACATTTTATCTGATTCTGGGTGTTTTAACGTTTTAGATGGTCGCTTACGATAGTAATTAATATAAATCTATCCATGGAATGAACTGAGGGTAGCTTAAGAGCAATTAATGTAAAGGATGATTCCATGTCACTCTAATCCTCTTACCTTACCACAACTAAGCTGCAAATTGATAACACATTATATCTCATTGTCCTCATTTGAGGACGCCTAATAAATCATAATCTTATAAATAATTTATTTCATAAAACAGCACAAATACAAATGGAATAAAAAATAAATAATGAATTATCAACTGCTTCATGTAAAAATTACGATCCAGTGATGTATATTTAGATGTTTTCTTGGGGTTTACTTTCGGTGTAAAATCAAGTACAGTCATCCCACCATTCAAATGTAAAAACAGTACGAAGAAGACTGAAACCTGACAAAGAAAAGAGTAACAACATGACTCCCGGGATAATACAAGAGTCGGATCATAACGCCCTGCTTTCAGAACCTGGTTAGGATGCCTAAAGTTGTTTGGTGAGAAACTTACTTCCCATGACTTTACCCTTCGCTCCCAATAGATTCCAACGGCAACGAAATTCATGAAGGTATTATTATTATTATTATTATTATTATTATTATTATTATTATTATTACAAGCTAGCTTATAACCCTAGTTGGAAAAGTAGAATGCTATAAGCCCAAGGGCTCCAACAGGGAAAAATAGCCCAGTGAGGAAAGAAAACAAGAATATAAATAAACTAGAGGAGAAGAATAAACTATTAAAATATTTCTAGAACAGTAACAACATTGAATTAGATCCTTCACATATAAACCATAAAAACTTATGTAATAAAATAGAAAATATCTGGGTATACTGTATATATAAATACTAGTTTATGTGACCTGTCAAAATGACGTCTAATTATTTAAATGGATATGCACACACCCAGAGATTCAACCCTTCCTACCCCCTCTCGTCAGGTTACACGTCTGACAATGCCACTAAGCGTGACCGAAAAAAAATATATTCAGTATTTACTGTATATGTGATAGCCAAACACTTGCTGTTTATATATTATTACAAAGCTGGTTTAGTGTAGAGTAAATACAGTAGTTTATTTATGATTTTATGTATATTTTCATATGCGCATTGAAGAGAGGTTAGCCAGCTCTTGAGATGTGTTCCTCTCGTGTAGATTTAATTTTACTATGTAAATTACAAAAGACTTTTGTCGTTAATTTCATTGTATTCTTTACTAAAGTCAGTATATGTAAATTTACATTATTTTTAAGAATTAGCTTTTTTA
>NC_090757.1:60001318-60003818 GCF_036898095.1 Palaemon carinicauda | reverse complement strand
TAGGTTGGCCAGGGCACCAGTCACCCGTTAAGATACTACCATTAGAGAGTTATTGGGTCCTTTTACTGGCCAGACAGTGCTACATTGGATCCTTCTCGATGGTTACGGCTCATTTTCCGTTTGCCCACACATGCACCAAATAGTCTGGCATATTTTTACATATTCTCCTCTGTCCTTATACGCTTGGCAACACTGAAATTACCAAACAATTCTTCTTCGCTCAAGGGGTTAATTACTGCGATATAATTGTTCAGTAGATACTTGACTCGTGGTAAGGGTAGAAGAGACTTTAGGTATGGTAAGCAGATCTTCTAGGAGAAGGACTCGCCAAAATCAAACCATTTTTCTTTGGTCTTGGACCGTGCCATAAACTCTGTACCAAGGTCTTTCACTGTCTTTGGGTAGAGTTCTCTTGCTTGAGGGTACACTTGGGCACACTATTCTATCTGATTTCTCTTCCTCTTGCTTTTTCACGTTTTTTAGTTTATATATGAAAGATTTATTTTAGTGTTGATACTGTTCTTAAAATATTTTATTATAATTAATTACTTCTCTTGTAGTTTCCTTATTTCCTTTTCTCACTGGGCTATTTTCCCTGTTGGGCCCTAGGACTTATAGCATGTTGCTTTTCCAACTAGGGTTGTATCTTAGCAAGTAATAATAATAATAGAAGAATCTCATGTTAGAACACTTGAAGATTTCTATACAGGAAGTACAGCCATCCTAAAACTACATAATGATAGTTTAAAAATTCCGATTGAGAATTTATAGTGGGAAAATATAGAAATTAATATCAATGGGGAATACCTTAACAACTTCAGATTTACAGATCACATAGATGTGTTTAGTGAATCATGGGAGGAATTACAAAAGACTATATTTTGAAAAAACGTCATTTATAGGTGTCAGTCGTCCTAGTGCACAATTATTTTGTTCCAACCTTGTATTCATGTCATCAAATCTGATGAATTTTTGATTTGCAGGGAACAGACTTGACTCATGGTAGCACCATAGGTGGACCTGTATTGATCCTAAACAGCTCATCAATGTGACGTGAATTATCCGTATCATTCCACATCTGAAGTGAAGTCCAAACCAGCTCAAAAGTTCTGTTGCATTCACGTCTTTCAAGTCGCCATCATACACGCTACATCCTCTTTGATTATCAGTTTCAATAATTCCATCTGTTATGAAAAAGTTTAAAGTAGAAAATTTACTATATGACGGAAAGGCACTGTGAGGATCATCTTTTTCATGAATAATATTTTGCTTTGTCTTCCTTCCACTTCTTGGACATTCATTAAACTACTTGGTTATTTTTTTTTTCTTTTTTGTAACTTGTAGATATGAGCAGAGTCATCATTTGCATTTTCATTCTCGGTATCATCATCGACCTCACTATCATTATCACTTGAAGAATATTTTTGATGTTAGTAGTCACTGATGTCAGACAAATCACTGGAGTGTCAACATCACCAGCAGAAGAGGGATGATCTTCATCATTTGCCTCGCCTGCACCATAGAACAGCTCAACTGGCAAGGACATGATGATTTTTGTTGAATATATGAACCTTTGTGAAAAAATCCAAGTTCCAAGTATTGCCAGGTGAGGAGGTCTACAGCGACCCTAGTGAAGTTTGCTGCTTGCAATTTTCATACTGGGCACTTCTACATAACAGAACGATTTTTAACTGTAAGGTACACAGGGATAAACAAAGTCAGGGAAGGAAACAATCCTAAAAAAAAAAAAAAAAGCAAATTGGCCACATTTCAGTATTTTTGTGGGGTCATTTTGATCCCTCGTGTCATACGAAAGGTTAATGCGATGCCTAAATCTCTTGAGGAAATCTGAAACTCCAAAGCTATTTAAGCCATACCTGGAATATCTGCTGTGTTCTGATAATACCTGTGACAAGGAACATTTCGTTTGTTCCGTAAAATGTTACTCGGGTTGTATCTTCATGGTTAAATTTTCGACTTTCTGATAATTGTCACAAACAAAATAGAATTCCTGTGCATAAAAATATTACGAATATAATCAAGAATAAAACTAGATAAAATCATGTTTTTTCCATACCCCTGCACATACTACATGCATTAAAGCCCATCCTTGGTATCGAAGATCTGTCTTTTTATTTTTTATTCAACTGGTTCGTCTGTACACACATTGTAGATGGTTACATGAAAATTCCACCCTGAAAATATCACCCCAAGAAAATTCCACCTACCTGTATTATGTGTATTATTAAAATATACATATATAGATCTTTTTTCATTTTGTAATCCTGCACACATCTTCCATAATTTGGGTGTATGTTTGATAACGATGATCGTAGGGCAGAGCACAATGAAATCCTTCAGTTCCATCATTGGATCTTGGTAGATATTGCAAGACCCGTTCTCTTACGTTCCGAAGACTTATTGAGAAAAGGGACTCTCCTCTTCAGCGGCTTGCTCGTCTCCCTCTGTGTACCAATATAGGTGCTTTAAAAGAAAACAA
>NC_090757.1:59996318-59998818 GCF_036898095.1 Palaemon carinicauda | reverse complement strand
GAAGGATCTTCTGGTATATGGAAAGGACCCAGGGAAGGATGGAAAATGTGAGGCACAATGGTTCCTTAAAAGGTTATCGCAAAAAAAAGATATAGGAGAAGTTCGTTCATACTCTGAGAAAAGGAATAAAAAGATAAAGTGAAACGTGAATATAATTGAGAAAGAGAGAGTATGTTGGGCTAATGGTAGGGAGATAGTTTTAGAATTAGACGTGGAAAACTACAAAGTGGATTGTTCTGAATGCATACAAAGGTTACGTAATGTTGATGGACCTTTGAGTAATTAAATAGAGTAGATGTTGTGAGAGGCCTTTTGATAAGTACCTGCGTTTAACATAACTAAGACAAGGAATGTTTATTTTGGTGTATTCACTATTTGAGGAAGCTTCTTGTGACGAAGCAGGGAGAAGGTTGTGAACTCAAAGGCAGGATGCATTCGACTGAGTTATATATTAAGGAACACTCTTCTGTATATACAAAACCTCAAGGCAACAGGACATGACATGTTCGAGAGACAGACAATGTACAGAGCAAAACCGGAGACATGATCATTCAGGTTCTTTTTAGTGCGAGGGAAGAGCGCAGATACAAGCATAATATATACAAAAGGAATTATGTACAATTGTGTGACACACGGTTGGTACATGGCTCCCCCCTCTAAAAATGACATACTGAACATGTTAAATAGGTGCCCTGAATCTGGAGAGGTAGTAGTAAAAACTGCATCGATTAGCAGCAGTGAGTGGCTGTAGAAGTCGTTGGTTGGGGTGCGAGCCAGGGCTGCCAATGGGAATTATCAGAAAAACCCAGAATAACGGTTAAAAAAAACCCAGATTGAATGGAAAAAAACCCAGATGTTGATTAGCGTGTGTGTGTATATATATATATATATATATATATATATATATATATATATATATATATATATATATATATATATATGTATGTATGTATGTGTGTGTGCGTATTTTTATATAGTCAATATATTAAATAATTGTTCATAAATTCATATTCAAATATTGTCTTCCTCACCTACTTCCTGAAAGTGATGAATTCATTTATTGTCTTCTTCAGCTGCTGTCTCAAGCCTCAAAGGCGATGCTTTCATTATTTTCTTTCTGTTTCGCAAGTCTGGCAAGGTATCTCCGACTTACTGAACCGTCTTCTAAATCTTTGATGAGAGCTTTTGCAGGTTCCCAAGAAGTACAGTCTGAATTACCTCGAGTGATATATTGTTTTGCCAATATTCTGTCCCTCACTGTTTCAGCTTTCAAAGAATTTGTAATTCTAGTTTTAACACAATTGACTTGAGAAAATATCCGCTCGACACATGCTGATGAATGTAGCAAGGCTGTTAATGTTGTCATAAAATTAGATAGTAGGTCGAATTTTGGATTGTCTAATCCATCTTTTATGTTGCGTAATTGATACCAATATTCAGGAATGTTGTCATTTATCATAGGTACTAAGGTGGGGTCTCTTAAATTTCTGAAGCTTCTCCACTGGTCATCAAGATTATTTAATTGATCTTCCGATATGACTGAAGGAAAATAAACCGCAAGTGGAATTAATGAGTCGGGAGGACTGGGTCCCTGAGCTATCTTTGGATCCAAAACATTCAGCTTTGCAATAACTCCGTTCTCACTGAAATTGAATCTTTTCTTAATTTGAACTGACAGTTCAACAAGAAGCTTCAAGCAATCGGTTTTAAATCTCGTAACTAAAGCTTCGTCCCGAAGAGGATCTTTAATTAACTGGGCCATTGCTTTACCTCCAAGGTATAAATCACTTATACTTTTGTGGTTTTCTTTCATACTGGGATCTATTTCCGATATTTTATGGCTATTCAAGACATTGTCTTTGATGAAAAAACTTAATAGATCTTTATATTCTGATGATATCATTGAAAATAACACATGTAAGCGGAAATGCTCCGACTGAAATTCAATGTTAAGTTTATTTACTTTCTGCAAAATATATTGAAGAAAACATAACATATGCTTTGTTCCACGATTTTTCAGTACATCATAGATTTCATTAGCGCCATCAACTTTGTCAGTTTTTTATTCCGATTGAAAATAAAGAAGTAGGGCTTCATACTGTTCTAATATTGCAGTGATTACAGCTTCTCTAGAAAGCCATCGTGTTTGTGCAAGTTTAGGGATTTTGTGAGAAGGAGACTCGGTTACATCTTGAATTAGAGAAAAATCACGTTGTCTCTTACTGCTACGTGAAAAATATGACGTCAAATTTTTCAAAAAGGCTTCCAAGTATGAAGGCAACACCGTAACAGCATGACTTGCACAAAGTGCGAATGAGTGGCACACACACCCCATGATAAAGGCAGAAGGAATATCGTCTTTCAAATACTTTTGGAAACCATTTTTTGAGCCCATCATTGAAGAGCAATTATCGCTTCCAAATCCAATGATATTTTTTAGAGGAATGTTTTTTTCTTGCAACATTGATTTCACACTATTATACAGACCTAAAGCAGTTCC
>NC_090757.1:59966318-59991318 GCF_036898095.1 Palaemon carinicauda | reverse complement strand
CCATACGCTCCCCGTTTAGTATTCACAGATATTTTACAGCATTTTATTTCGTAGTAGCTTGCAAACAACTCCCGCTCCCCCGAGTTGTAATTGCTATTGCTTATTCTAAAGACATTTTGTTCTTCATTTTAAAGTTAACAGTATTGTGATAACAGCCCTCAATAGGATTAAGAAAGATTGTAAGAAGGGGAAAATATTGTGAGTGCGGCCGACCCTAAAAAATTTTACATTCGTACTGCAACATCCACATTTGGTCGAGTAACAATTCCAAACAGTAAAGAAGATATCAAAGCATCAGATGATACAAAACCAGTGCCTACATTTACGAGTCAACAGCAACATGATCTTAATGCTGAAAAGTTTCTGCTTATTTAAGTAGATGAGAAGCAGCTTTACCGAAAACGCTATTTGTGAAGAAGTGATGGTATTATTATTATTATTATTATTATTATTATTATTATTATTATTATTATTAAATGCTAAGCTACAACCCTAGTTGGAAAATCAGGATGCTATAAGCCCAGGAGCTCCAACAGGGAAAATAGCCCAGTGAGGAAAGGAAACAAGGAAAAATAAAGTATTTTAAGAACAGCAAAAACATTGAAATAAATATTTCCTATATAAACTATAAAAACTTTAACAAAACAAGAGGAAGAGGAATTAGTTAGAACAGTGTGCCCAAGTGTACCCTCAAGCAAGAGAACTCTAACCCCAGACAGTGGAACTAACCAAGACTAGAGAACAATGGTTTGATTTTGGAGAGTCCTTCTCCTTGAAGAGCTGCTTACCACAACTAAAGAGCCTCTTCTACCCTTACCAAGAGGAAAGTAGCCACTGAACAATTACAGTTTATTTGTTAACCACTTGGGAGAAAAAAAATTGTTTGGTAATCTCAGTGTTGTCAGGCGTATGAGGACAGAGGAGAATATGTAAAGAATAGGCTAGACTATTCTGTGTCTGTGTAGGCAAATGGAAAGAACCGTAACCAGAGAAAAAGATCCAATGTAGTACTGTCTGGCCAGTCAAAGGACCCCATAACTCTCTAGCGGTAGTATCTCGATGGGTGGTTGGTGCCCTGGCCAACCTACTACTGAATAAGGCTCAGTATCTAGAAAATGTTAGTGAGGGGATGAACCTCAAGCTCAAAGAATGTTGGAAACCCTGCAAAATTTTGTAGAAACACATCATCCAGGTAAGACTTTTGCCCTCGCCGGGGCAAGCAAGAAATCTATCTATCGAAAATGCCTTGTCACATTTCCATGAATTTCTAAGGGAAAGGACAAAGCAGTCATCTCTAGATAGGTTCCTTGTCAAAACTAAATGTAAAAAAAAAAATCAAATACAATTAAGTGTCTAGAAAGTGTTCAGATTTCCCTCACGCCAGCCACGACACTTCTCAAAGGTGAAGGGCGACTTAATTTATCAATATTTCTTTATTTTGTGAAATATTAATTATTATTCATTTCTAATGTTAGAGGTTATAATTTGTTCCTTAAATTACGTTAGGAACGTGTATAAATGAGTGTATGTATGTGTATTTATGGGTGTGGAAGGCATCGAGAGTATTTCCTCTGTATCTTATGGAAAAATTTGGTTTGGTTAAAGAGCATTTGAGTTATGAGCTTGGTCGCAGAATAAATTTACCTTAAACCCAGGTATTCCTATACATACATACATACATACTTACTTACATACATACATACATACATACATACATACATACATACATACATATATATATATATATATATATTTATATATATATATAAATGTATATATATACATATATATATAAATATATATATATATATATATATATATATATATATATATATATATATATATATATATATATACATTCATTTGTGATTGTCTGCGAGCGTGTCTTGATATGATGATATGAACAACAGATCTTCATTTTCTTATTTAAAGTATTCATTATTTTCTTAAACTTTCCTAACAAACAAACAAACAAACAAATAGTTCGCAGAATAGTTAAACAGTATAGTATTCCTAGTTCTTTCATATCCACCAAAATATAATAATGAAACCAATAAAGAAAGACACAAATCAGTTATTTTTTAAATATAAAAAATATCTGCTATTTTTTAGAATGTGAATCCTTAATTTGAAACTTGTCATGGGAGTGAAATTTGGATAAAATAATAATGGGGTTTTCCAATTATTGGAGCAATTAACCAAGCGGCCCCAATTACCAAGGGATGGCGATTAGCGTACTTATTGACATTCACCACAAGATAAAACACACTAGTCTCCGTCAATTCCAAACTAATCCTGTCTTTTTCCAGGACCAATAATCATCCTTAACTGGACATTTTATTATTATTATTATTATTAATAATAATATTATTATTATTAGTAGTAGTAGTAGTAGTAGTAGCAGTAGTAGTAGTAGTAGTAATAGTAGTTTTATTATTATTAGTAGTAGTAGTTTTATTATTATTATTATTATTATTATTATTATTATTATTTTGTCATTATTATTATTATTATTATTATTGTTATTATTAATATTATTATAATTATTATTTGCTAAGCTACAACACTAGGAAAAGCAGGATGCTATGAGCCTAAGGGCCCCACAAAGGGAAAATAGCCCAGTGAGGAAAATAAATAAATAAACTACAGGAGAAGTAATGAACAATTGAGATATATATTTTAAGAACAGTAACAGTATCAAAACAGATATTTCATACATAAACTATAAAAAGATTTATATAAGCCCGTTGAACATAACATTTGCTGTAAGTTTGAACTTTTGAAATTCCACCGATACAACTACCTGATTAGGAAGATCATTCCACAACTTGGTCACAGCTGGAATAAAATTTCTAGAATACTGTGTGGTATTGTGCCTCATGATGGAGAAGGTATGACTATTAGAAATTACTGCATACATAGTATTGCGAACACTATGATACTGTAATCAGACAGTTATTAATGCTTGTCCTATTTACTCCAAACTTCAATTCTTTAGTTTTCTTAATAAAGAAAGGATAATGTTTAATAGACCCAACTGTAAATTTGTAAAACAGATGCAGTTTCGTGTTATTGATAAAAGCAAAAACATCGATTATGCAAATATGCGAAAACCATGTTCCTCGGTGAGATATTTGTTACCTAAGATATACTCCGTATTTGAGAAAGCGTGTTTTGTAAGAGAAGTCAATAAACATTCTGTACTTACATTAAAGGGTTTAAAGGCCGCTCATGAGTTGCAGAGACAAGGGACAGTGACATTGCCCTATCGAGCAAGATGATGCCCTAGCTTGGTCCAAGCTAGGACCAAGGAGGGCCAGGCAATGGCTGCTGATGACTCAGCAGATAGACCTATAGGCTCCTCCAAACCTCCCATCCTTAGCTCACAAGGATGGTGAGGTTGTAGCGACCAATGAAACCAACGATTTTGAGCAGGACTCGAACCCTAGTCTGGCGTTCACCAGTCAGGGACGTTACCACATCGGCCACCACAACCTAAGTTTGTCCGCCTATCGATAATTTTCTTTTTTATTTTTTGTTTAGTAATTGCCGAGATTAAATCGTGGTTAAGGCAAGGTACGAATTCCCCATTGAATATGATTATATAAATTTAAAACCTAACAAAGGCACAATTACACCTGAATACGAGAAAGGTTAATTTGAGAACTATTGCATTGAGAGATACTGTTAGGAAACAAGTAAGAATAATGAATCTGGATATGACTTGAAAAGTTATTAGCTTTCATTCAGTGCTTCACAAAATTTCATTGGAAACCATCATTAACTTTTGGATATATTTTAAGAAAATGTACAAACAGACTGCAGTTATTACGTAACCTTAGTCCAGCGTCTTTGATGGAGGTAAGGGATAGGATTAACGTATTGGGATTTACAAAGTATCTAGTAAATTGTAACTCACTTAACGAATGCGAAATGAAGTTTAACTAGAATTATGACAGAAGTAAAGAAAATTAATCATATAAAATAAAAAGACCTTTGTACCGGGAGAGCAAAACAAAAGCAAAAATTGTTACCGGCTCCTAGAACAGCAAGACCATAAAAAATATAAATATATATGTATATATATATATATATATGTATATATATATATATGTATATATATATATATATATATATATATATATATATATATATATATATATATATATATATATATATATATACATATATATATATATATATGTATGTATATATATACATATATATATATATATGTGTATATATATATATATATATATATATATATATATATATATATATATATATATATATATATATATATATATATATATATATATATATATATAAAGTTAAAGTGCTAATATGGGACAATTCAGAACAAAGGAGATTCATTGCTCAAGTACACATACGAAGAAAAGGTTTAAATATGTCACTACTTTAAACATAATACTATTGTTATTAATGAAATGTTGAGATTGACGAAGTTGAAAGGCAAACAAAAATTGCCAGAATCATATAAAAATGATGTCAAAATGAAAGAAGATATCTCGAGAAGACTTTTTCGATAAATCCATGGCAGGTAAAAATCAGCATTAAAGAGTTTACCAAAAAAAAAAAAAATAGTCTTACAAGGACGTTGATGTTACTGGGGGCCATAGGATATCTTGCAAATAGAACTTGAAATACTGACGTCATATTTGCTGAAAAGATATCAAAAGTTGATGAACTGAATATGAAAAGAAAAGTTCAAGGGAACTCGAAGAAATCAAAAATCTTGCTGAAGTTTGCATCCACTCTTTAGACATGACTGCACATTGAAGAAATAAATGTAAACTGCGGAGAATGCTAAAGTATTTATAAATGCCAGTCAACAATAAAACCATGACCTAAATAACGATTTCTTTAAGAGAGAGAGAGAGAGAGAGAGAGAGAGAGAGAGAGAGAGAGAGAGAGAGAGAGAGAGAGAGAGAGAGAGAGAGAGAGAGAGGTATGCTTACTATTACAAAATTAAGTACTGCTGAAAGTAAAATTCTTCTGGTGATTATTGATGCTTTCGTTTTCCATTACGTCTAAAACTTGACTATATGGACTGATGCAAGTTTCAGAAACTTTACCTTGGTATTGGTTTTAACCAAATGCGTCAATCTTTCCATTTTAATTGATTATTTGCTGAGTACTTACAGTCATTATTCCTCTACACGTAACTCTGCAGCTGTATTTGTGAGCAGTAGCAGCTGAAGGACAAGTGTCATGGTTTGAACATAAATTCATTTCCAGCGAAATAAGTGATTGTATAATTTCTTTTATCTTAGTCCAAGATTTTGTTCTGATTAAATATTTCGAGTAATGTAATTTTGGTGTTAATTCTTTGGTATTATTGTTGTAACTTTTAATATAATATATTTATTTTTGTAAAGTGTGTATTATTTCGCTCATCAGTATTTTTCTTTGTGCTTGCTCGTAATCCCTTAGAATCAAAGTAAGAGGTTGTTTTTGAATAGTTAATATCAACTAATCTCCCAGTTTTGTTTTCAGTGTACTTAAGAGACCTTTGGATATTCAGTGTTATTATATATTGTCATTTGGGGGCTGCGGCGCTCGGGTATTATTCAAGTATAACAGATTTATGTAAAAATAAACAGGTGAGTTTTGAGCTTGGGTGTTTATGTAATTCGCCAGCCTTAATAATATATATATATATATGTATATATATATATATATATATATATATATATATATATATATATATATATATATATATATATATAATAGGTAGTAGGTTGGCCAGGGCACCAGCCGGCCGTTGAGATACCACCGCTCGAGAGTTATGGGGTCCTTCGACTGGCCAGACAGTACTACATAGGACCCCTCTCTCTGGTTACGGTTCTTTCCCTTTGCCTACACGGACACCGAATAGTCTGGCCTATTCTTTACAGATTATCCTCCGTTCTCATACACCTGACAACACTGAGATTACCAAACAATTCTTCTTCACCCAACGGGTTAACTACTGCACTGTAATGGTTCAGTGGCTACTTTCCCTTTGGTAAGGGTAGAAGAGACTCTTCAGCTATGGAAAGCAGCTCTTCTAAGGGAAGGACACTCCAAAATCAAACCATTGTTCTCTAGTCTTGGGTAGTGCCATAGCCTCTGTACCATGGTCTTCCATTGTCTTGGGTTAGAGTTCTCTTGCTTGAAGGTACACTCAGGCACACTGTTCTATCTAGTTTCTCTTCCTCTTGTTTTGTTAAAGTTTTTATGGTTTATATAGGAAATATTTATTTTAATGTTGTTACTATTCTTAAAATCTTATATTTTTCCTTATATCCTTTCCTCACTGGGCTATTTTCCCTGTTGGGGCTCCTGGGCTTATAGCATTCTGCTTTTCCAACTATGGTGGTAGCTTAGCAATTGATAATGATAATGATATATATATATATATATATATATATATATATATATATATATATATATATATATATATATATATATATATATATACTGTATATGGTCTAAACATAGAGCCCACTTATTCCCGACCATTCCTCTTCCTCTTCCTGATCCACACAAATCCGTTTGTCCACGAGCAACCGGATTCACTTGTATCAGTCTGGTGCCATTAAATCTAAGCGAACGACTTCCTATCGACTCAAGTCATCATCACCTCAGGACCTACGCCAACCAAATGATCTGCCCTGAACATAACCGCCTTAATGGAGTAATCTAGGAGGCTCAACTCAGCTCAGAGAGAGAGAGAGAGAGAGAGAGAGAGAGAGAGAGAGAGAGAGAGAGAGAGAGACCTTGATTGTCTATGCGATTAGATGGCACTCACTTGCAGGCGTAGATTATACATGTGCTAGTGTACGCGACCCGTCAAAAGTGACGGCTAAATATTTAGATAGATATGTACACACTCACTGGTTCAACCCTTCCCACCCCTTCCCACAAGACGTCATGTACCTCTCGGGGTACTTCCTCTCACCAAGGTATGACTACTCTATCCTCCCCCTACCTGAGGGTCGGGGAAAGATCGAGTAGTTGTGCGTTTCGCATTGTCGTTAATTGTGACTGGAAAGAAATATATATATATATATATATATATATATATATATATATATATATATATATATATATGTGTGTGTGTGTGTGTGTGTGTGTGTGTGTGTGTGTGTATATGTAGTTAGTCTAACCAAACACCTGGTCTTTATTGTATATATATGGGAGATATAGGAGAAAGTTGTGAAATGTGTTAATTAAATGTGAATTTTAATTAACAATTATGATACTCATTATTGTGTTTTTTCTTGCAAATTATAAGGCTTTCTTCCTTAAAATAGTTAAGAAAATTACGTCTGGTGGTGATGATTTTAGACCTATCTATCGTGTTAGAAGCCTACAGTGAATGTGTCGAATCAAACTATTCCTCAGAAATAGAAATACATTTGTACAACGTATTCCTTGAAACATTTTTTTTTATAAGCGGGATGTATGTTATAAACATTCGACCCAATTATGTTTTCTAATATTCACCTGGGATGCAGTAATTTTACCCTATAAAAGATGCTTGAGAATCTCTTCACATTTTGTAAATAAAGATATTTTTGAGTGTGAGCATTTCTCCTTTATAGAAGTGAATTAAAAATAAAGTCGGAATCTGTTGAAGTGAAATGTTTTTGTATTAAAGACGTTGAGATTTTTTTTTTGGAAATGTTAAGGAACGGTCTATTCAATTTTTATTCCATCGAGCTTTTGCTAACAAGTACGGTGAATTACGCTCAAGATAAATAGTCAGCTGTAGTAGGTTACAAATGAGGTCAAGGACCAGGAACCCTCCCCCAAAACATATAAATAAGTAAAAAAAAAAAATGAAAAAAAAAAAAAACAGATTGGTTTACACTTCTTGGAGCCAGAATCCCAAGAGGATGTGTACTGTTCAGCTTACATTTTTATAATATATATTTTTTATATTTTATGGTATCTATGTGCTCCGTTACGATTGTCCCCACCTTATGTAAAAACACGGGCTCTTGTTGAATTTTATAAACCCACATACTTGAAGTTAATTCTGCTGCAAAATCTGTCGATTGTTTTATTTATTTTGTTTTTTTTCAGTCGTGTGAGCATTATTTGTCAAATCAGAACTGGAGTAATGGAAGTTTTTTTAAGTGATATAATTGGAGTAAGAAATGTTGGGTAAGTTTTGAAAAAAAAAAAATAGAAGGTAGAAGGTTATAATAACTGATAAACACATTATTTGCTTACAAAAAAACATTAAATCCCCTTATCTTGGGTAGGAAGAGTTATTCCGTTATTCCTACGTGGAAAAGGAAATCAGAGAGAATAAAAACTTAGAATGAACGATGAAGAAAATGAAGAGAAGAAAACTCGAAGTGAATCTAATACTTGTTAAACCTCGAAAAAAAGGAATCTGAGCTAAAGTTTTATTCCCATATGATTTATGAATTCCACAAATTCCCCTCGAATTGACTCGACTCCTTCTTCAATGAAACGAGGGAAATAA
Source organism: Palaemon carinicauda (assembly GCF_036898095.1). Taxonomy (NCBI): domain Eukaryota; kingdom Metazoa; phylum Arthropoda; class Malacostraca; order Decapoda; family Palaemonidae; genus Palaemon; species Palaemon carinicauda. Next base: position 59,982,815 of record NC_090757.1, on the reverse strand, counting down.
ATGGCCCGAGGTACCCCAAACTTCTGGATATAATGTTGGTTATTAACTTCATAATGGACAATAAATTTTCATCTTAAATTATCGAGAAAATTTATGGAGAGTTAGAATCATCTTTACAGATTCTACGATCACAAGATTGAGCAGATGTTTTCTTAGAGCTCTCCTGATGGTTTGTGAGATCAAGGGGGTCAATGCTGGTGAGAATGTTTATTCTATACTTGTGTTCTCGGCCCGTCAAGAATGACGGCTAAATATTTAGATATATATGCGCACACATAGGTTCAACCCTTCCCACCCCTCCCCCTTTCTTAATTACAGCACGGCAGTTTCGGCAATTTTTGGGAAATTGTGGTTCCTGACTATACCTCTCAAGGTAATCTCTCTCACCAGGGTATGACTACCCCCTCCCCCCTAACGTAGTAACGGGGAGAGCGAGTAATCATACGTTTGGCGATGACGTTCTGCATGACAAGAAATATATATATATATATATATATATATATATATATATATATATATATATATATTTATATATATATATATATATATTATATATATGCTGAGAGAGAGAGAGAGAGAGAGAGAGAGAGAGAGAGAGAGAGAGAGAGAGAGAGAGAGAGAGAGAGAGAGAGAGAATGGCTTTTTATTATTTATGGGAGATGAAAGGCATCCCGGCCCCGTCGCCGGACCATATGCCGCTGATTCTTACATCCATCCCTCTGTGTAATGGGATTGCTAAACGATCACATACATCACTTTGGTGATAAACTTTCAGACGTAATGTAGACAAAATTATCATCTTGTATCTCTCTCTCAATATTTGTACTTTCATCAATGTATTGTACAGATAACACATAAAGTACTACATTCATTGTGCTTTCAGTAATTGCGTAGCCATTCATCATATTCACGAGATAGTATAGAAAACTCTGTGTATATCTTAGATTTTTATTATAATTTATTTCACTGTTTCATTAAAAACTTTCAATAAAAAATCTCCCTTCAATGAAGAGTGTAATATAAATTGTGATGAAATTTACTCAGTATTATTTTTACATAAGGCAGAATGAAGCTAAATGTAACAAATTGTAAATCTCTATCTCTTGAGTTTATTCCATTCAAATGCTAATTAATCTCTTAAGAAAACATAAACTGATTCATTACTGGGGAATTATCACATAATGAATAATTAATGATTTTATTCTATGTTGAGCTACGACCCCGTTTAACATTTAAAACTCCCTTTTCTCATTAACATTCAAATGAGCATAAAGGGAGAGGGAAGAATTTTAATTGAAATATTTCCTGTCCCTTTTTGACTTAAATGTGGATATTCTGATCACTAACATACAGAAATACCTGGGAGGTATAGTTTTCAAGGCTGTTAGAAAAAAGTGCGAGGACGATGCTGTTGAAGGTAATGTGTTAAATTGATTTATTAATTGAAAATGCGTTTATACTTGCACTGCTTCTAATAGAAGGAGAAATTTCTTAGTTGTCCTACTTCCAGTAGAACTCTCTTCATTATACCCCCGATCTCTGAGAGACATTTCTTAGTTATTTATTCTTAGTGATATGTAGTTTCCAGGATTATTTTAATTGTTTTATCAAAGGTTTGCAGAAACCATTGTTAGCTAGATTTTACTATTTAAGGCTTCTTTTAAACTGAAATCAATTTCGGTATCTTATTCTACAAGTCCAGCTCTTCTGTATTGGACAACATTGTACCCGTCCCTTTCCCCTAGCTCTAGTGGTATCCTGCTGGGATACATTCTTCCTCCTGTTCAATTCATCTCGTTTATGACCTTCAGTTCTACTGCATCATCACCACTTTACAATCCGCTTGTGCGCTGATCATGAGAATATATAGGTAGTAGGTTGGCCAGGGCACCATCCACCCGTTGAGATACTATCTCTAGAGAGTTATGGGGTCCTTTGACTGGCCAGGCAGTACTACAGGGGACCCTTTTCTCTGGTTACGGTTCACTTTCATTTTGCCTACACGTTCACTGAATAGTCTGGCCTGATAACACTGAGATTACCAAACAATTCTTCTTCATCCAAGGGGTTAACTACTGCACTGTAATTGTTCAGTGGCTAATTTCCTATTGGTTAGGATAGAAGAGATTCTTCAAAATCAAACCATTGTTCTCTAGTCTTGGGTAGTGCCCTAGCCTCTGTACCATGGTCTTCCACTGTCTCTTGGGTTAGAGTTCTTTTGCTTGAGGGTACCTTGGGTATATTATTCTATCTAATTTCTCTTCCTCTTGCTTTTGTTAAAGTTTTTATAGTTTATATAGGAAATATTTATTTTGATTTTGTCACTGTTCATAAAATATTTTATTTTTCCTTGTTTCCTATCTTTACTGGGCTATTTTCCCTGTTGGGGCCCCTGCGCTAATAACATGGTGCTTTTCCAACTAAGGTTGTAGCTTAGCAAGTAAAAATAATAATAGTGATAATATGGTCAGTCTCAATGGCATTATCACTTGTCCTTTGCCTCTGCCATTCATGAGTGGTCTTCAAATCTTTTAAACTATTAAGGAGTGGAGATACCCTTTTTATACCACTGCGCTTAACATTATTGGAAAACTACTAGGTTTTTAAGACCTTTTATTCTTAAGGTAATGACTACTTTAAAGTTGATTAAGAGCACTAAGGATATTTTCTAGTAGGAAATGGAAATTCCTGAACCATTTCCAATTCTTTTAGCGTTTATTGAAATAGGTCTAATTTTATTCTTATAAATCATTCTTGGAATAATAATCCTTTAATTCTTTCAAGAGTCATATCTCACTTCTGAAAATATTCTAAGATACTGTATAGGTATTTGATAATCAACAACGTATTTAAGCGAGTTAAACATAAAGCTACTCTTGTTAATTATATCACAAGTCTCTCTCTCTCTCTCTCTCTCTCTCTCTCTCTCTCTCTCTCTCTCTCTCTCTCTCTCTCTCTTAACCTTGATGCTATTACTTTCTTATTTCCTTTCAGGATAAATTGTTTTTTTTCCTGGGGCCCATGAGCTAATAAGATTCTGCTGTTCAAATCAGGGTTGTGATTGAATTTTGATTTTAATATTGATAATAGTATTGGAATTAAATGCTAAAAATGTTAAGAAAGGTAATAATAGTTATGGTAGATAATTATATCGATCATAATACTGTGTCGTGATAAAGAATATCAAATACAAGTGGAAAACATAAAATTACTGTTACTCTCTGGTTATTCCTGAATCAGTTTCCCTCTATCTTTGGTATGAAGATTTATTTCATCTATCCCCTTGCTCACTTACTCATTCACCCAATTATACCAATGACAATCTAACCTCAACTTCAACTATTTACTTGCTACTCTGCTGATAGGCGAGGGAAGGGTTGAAACAGTGTCTACCCCCCCCTAAATTTTCTTTTATATATTCTTAAAATGGCTTTTTTCCTCATGAAATGATCTGTATATGCCATTTGCTGCTATGCTGAAAAACCTAAGATATATATCCAGGTGTTTATGGCACATGACCACCAAGTCTCTTAACTCAGTCCTTATATCTATCATGAATACTAAAGGGTGTTCAGTCGTGTCTTATGTCATAATGGGATTTCAAAGTACCAATGATGGATTGCAATGAAATCTGAGAATGGCTGATTTCCAAGAAGTTGAAAAATTGACTCTTCAATTTTCTAATGTATCAGAACCCAGATGTAAAGCTACAATTTCATTTTACTGCCGCCAACGAAGTTGGGAAGAGGTTATGTTTTCGCCCTGTTTGGCCACAATCTTGCTCATAGAGTAGTGAAACTTTCAAAAATTATTTTTTCATGTTGAGACGCAGAAGGGATTCAATTTTGAAAGCCCTAGGTCAAAGGTCAAAGTCAAGGTCGATCAAAAGGTTAATCAAATTAACCCTAACCTTAATCCCAAGTTCTCACGTGGTTGTCACACGGACTTCAAATACACCTTCGGTCTAAATTGATTCTGGGAAAGGCTAGCTGGTTTCGAGAAATAAACTGCCTTGGCGGAGGTCAGCACTTCCAGAGTGGGTTTTTATTATATATTTTCTAGCGCTGCGATATGGTTCGTTTTTTCTTATTCCAAAAAACATATATACCAGAATTTCGAAAACGTAAAATAAAAAGAATAACATTTGCACTATTGAAATCGAGGATGAATAGATTCCTTTGCATTTGCGGCGTTATACGTTCTTTGAAAGAGCCTAAGCATCTTTTTTCATTTATTACTTTACTGTAGTTTTATTAGTGATCTTCTTAAACGTTTCTGCACTCGACTTATATCACTGTATTCTTTTCCTTCCCCACCATTATCCCTACATTAAGGGGTCGGTGTCCTGATGTTCCCTCTCCGTTGCCTCCTATCAAAGGTATCCACTTCCACCAAACCACATCTCTCCTTATCATCTTTAACTTTATCTAGCCATATGATTCTCTGCCTCCTTCTCGAGCCTTTCCCCTTAAGAGCATATTACAGTCCTCTTTCATGCAATATATATATATATATATATATATATATATATATATATATATATATATATATATATATATATATATATATATATATATATATATATATATATATATCTATATATATATATATATATATATATATATATATCAGTCACAAATGGATGCAAATACAATAGAGGGTTCATTCCTTAATGTATAAGGTTGAAATGACGTTCATGGTCCATGCCACTTATAACGAGAGCCAAGTCAGTAATAATCATGCTTGGATATTTAACACCACTAGAAAAACAGTTTTCCAAGAGCAGTTGAAAATGTGATGGGAGCGAAGGAATTACTGAGGCAAATGGCAGCTGACAAACAAGTAACCTTATTTGCAGACAACTCAGGTATTTATAGGCCCCCAAGGGGTCACAGAAGGGTGAGAATTGCGTGTTTGCAATCAACGGTGTTTATCGATAAGATTGACATTAAATATAGCGGTGACTATTTTGTCTTTTTATGTAGCCAACCATACTTTGTGGGAATGGGCTTTATATATATATATATATATATATATATATATATATATATATATATATATATATATATATATATATATGTGTGTGTGTGTGTGTGTGTGTATATGTATTTTTATGGGTATATACATATATTTATTGATATATTCATTATGTATATATATTCAATATGCATATATATGTGTATATATATATGTATATAAATATATATGTATAGACTGTATATATACATATATATATGTATATAAATATATATGTATAGACTGTATATATACATATATATATGTGTGTGGTGTGTATGTATGTATATGTATTTATACGAGGGTATATACATATTTATTGATTTATTCAATATGCATATATATGTGTATATATATATGAATATATATTATACTTGTGTGTATAAATACATAACACATATGAAGAGAATGTCTTTATGGGGAGTTAAACATTACGAAATAAAAAAAAATATACGTGTTATAGAATTATCTGGTGTTCTTTTCATCTACGTTTGAAATCGGTATATATTAAGATCATGCCAAACATCAAAACAAGCAAATAGCTATTTAATAATTTAAGTTTAATGATGATGATAAGGGTAATCATTTATATTATTGTTATTTTTAGTAGTTTTGTTTTACTCTTTTCATTCTCTCCCTTTTAAAGAGTTTATTGAAGTTCATTCCTCCGTTTGACTTTTGTTTATTGATTTGATGTTAATTGTTTATTTTACGGGATGATATTGCTTTTCCTCCCTTATCGGTTTATCATTGTATCTTATTTCCTTCGGTGTTTCTCTTTTTCTTATCCTTCATCAGCTTCATTTCCTCTCATTCTTCCTCCCCACCTATCCGTTTAATTTTTCTGTCCTTTGTTCCTCGATTCTCTTTTGTTTATTTCTAGATTAAAGTCATCGTTTGGAAAAGGGGACATTTGCAGTGTCTCATAATGGTTTTGATCATTAGTTGGATCTTTTTTTTTTCTTTTTTGAATAACTGGACTATTGATTAATTTCTGTTTCTGTGAATTTAAATCAAATGTGATATGATTGTTTTACTTTTGAGTGATTTGGTCTCTGATAACTGGAAAATTATTCATTTGAATATAGCCTAATAGAAACGTTCCTGTCTGGCGATCTGTCAATTTGGGGTTGTAGTCCCGCTCAAGCTCGATAGCCCCCCAGATACTGAAGCCTTGACGAGGATGGGGGCTTATGGATTAGCAGCTGGGCTCTGATGAATGGTGGGAATTTCCCACTGAACCTCGGTGCCCAATTGTTAATGCAACTAAATTAATTAGGACTTTTCTCTTTCTTTTGGTTATTTCTTTTAATCTCTCATCTCTTCCTCCTGGGTATGAACTTGCTGACGACTTTGCCTTGTTTGATTATAGTTTGGCTGCTTCTTTAGATTTGACGGAGGGTGGGATAGATGGCATGCCATCTCAACCTGTACAAATTTAGATGCTATCACCCTCTGGCCGATCCCATTGGGTGCAGACTGGAGTCTGTTAAGTGTCAAGCTCCAGTGATCCGATTTTAAATCCCCCCATATTTGCGGGTAATGGTGACGCCAGGCATGTGAGTCGTCGGTGGGAAGGGTAACTACCCCTACTGACCAGTGCACTCCCACCTGAAACCTCTTCTCATGTTGGGCCACATAGGATACGAGGACTGACATCCTCTGATAAAAGGTGGATAACCCGGCTTGCTACTTCTCTAGAAACCAACCGCTCTGTTGACGACCTGGAAACTGAAAAGGACCATTCTACGTATGCTCAAAAATCACGTAATTTGGGTAACATAGGGAAACTGCAAATCTTTCATGTCACTTAAATTCCCATTCGAATGAAGCTTGAAAAGGACAAATGAGATTCGTGGATATAATTTGACAATCATGATGAAGCATTTAATGCAATCAGTGACATGAATATTAATATCAATAATTTCAGTATCAAGGGTGCTCTTTGTAATGGGGTGCATAAGGATCTAGATATATACAAACCTGCAGATTGGATTGATAGGGATATAGAGGTGGTTGTACCCTCCCAGAGAAAGCCAACACCATCAATGTGGCTTATTGCTCATTTAAAAGGGAGTACAGGAAATTATTTTAAGTTATGCAAATTTCTTCAAAAGAAAGTAGGTACCGTCGCACCGAGAGATATATCTCGTTTTGGAAAGAACAGTTTCCTCATATGGGCCAAATCACAAACACAATCTGTTATACTATGCAACTTAGAGAGAGAATGATGCCATAAAGTTGGATGTGGAACCCCGTCTAACCTTCAGTTATGGAAGGGGAGTATTTTCAATAGAGATTTGTATGAGTTTACGGCAGAAATACTAGCCATGTGTCTTTTAACTGTGTGGAAAGTGCATAAAGTCCCTACAACATCAATGATTATCCTGACTTTCCAGGATGCTGATGCGCCTTTCCACATTTACATAAAAAATGAATGGATTAAAGTTCGAACCTTTAAGCAGAATCCACTGCAATCTTTGAATTGCTTTAGATATGCGCATCCTTGTAAAGTTTGCAAGAATAAAACAATGTGTAGTACTTGCTCCTATGTTTACCATGGAGAATGTATAATGGAGGCCAATTGTTTTAACTGCAATTTGAATCATAACCCTACTGATAGGAGCTGCCAGCAATATAAGTTAGAATAGGCTGCCCTCATTAAATCCAGTATCGAACATATAAGCGTGGGGCATGCCAGGAAGTTATTGAGTAAATCAACAAGCTATGCAAAGGCATTGAAATCAGGAGGAAAAAATGAAGCAGGAGACATCCAACCCATCTATAACTGCTAGTATTCCCCAAAAAAGAAGATTGCATTCTGATAAAATGCTGCATGATAGGGCAAGAATATCACCTCCTAAGGCTTTGCCCACTTCTATTGAACCTTTGTCCCCCATAACAAAGGATGATACTAACCTCTCTCAGGCTATATCTTTGCCTGAATTGATGAAGGTTTCACATAAAACCGACTTATCAGGTGCACCCCTCGTGGGGAAAACACCAAAATCTTATAAATCACCTCCTTTTTATAGGGAAAGATAGAGACCTCCATCTCTCTCACGCCCTTCCATTAAAAACACCAAAGTTGTGACATCAAATAGATATGATGTTCTGCCTGTTGACATTTTAGATCAACACGAAAACTAATTAAATCATTCAAACATCCAAGTTGAGGTCCACCATCCCCCACAAGAACTAGGTAAAAAGAGCATTGAAAAGGCAAACATGAAACCTAACTTATCAAGACCCTCAATTAAGAAGCCTACAATGGGAATACCTCATCCAAGATGTTTTCCAAAAAAATAAACCATTTTTTTTTCTCTGTTTTGCAATGGAATTGTCTGGGTTTAAGGGACGAATATGAAAAACTTGAGCTATTAATTCACGAGCATTCCCCATAATTTCATGTTTACAGAAGAGCAAGCTTGATGCTAATACTTCTTGTCCTCGCGAATATATTAGCTATAGGACACCAAAAGAGAGAGAAGTCTCATATACATTCGTCGAGATGGTCCCCAAATATTTCTGTCTATTTGTACACCTCTGCAGGCAGTGGTTGTACAGATTGATATGGGAAGAAAATATACACTGTGCTCTCTATACTTACCTCCAAATGATAGCATTTCGTTTGATAACTTAGTAGAGGTAATTCAACAACTCCCTCAACCTTTTCTTTTACTTGGAGGTTTGAATGGTAGACATCCTCTATTGGACGATGTTATAGCAAACACCAGGAGCAATCTCAATCATCAGTTGTGAAAAATGAGGATGCCGGACTCTAGACAGGTACCCTGACATGCATTGACCTTTCAATTGCAAGCTCTAACTGCCTTCTCAATTTCAATTGGTTAACATCAGTATAAACACCAACAAGGGCCCAACTTTAAAGACATCGCCACGATGGAATCTTGACAAGGCAGACTGGGATAGATTTCGTGAGCTAAGCAAAATTGAAGGCAATGTAGAACAGTTTGAAAGTGTTGATGATGCCATAGACTTACTAAATGGAACTCTTCATACAGCAGGATTCAATTCGATTCCCGAAATAACAGGGTTATTCAAACGACGACCAGTGCCCTGGTGGTCTTTAGAACTAACTGCCCTGAACAGAGCCACAAGAAGGCCTTTAACTCGATGTGCAGATGCCATAATGAGGAGAATTTAATTATATAGAAGATTGGTAGAGCACAGTTCCGTTGTGCCATGAAAGAAGCTAGATCCCATTCTTGGGTGTCTTTTGTTTTCTCCATTAACCGTAGAACACTACCATCTTCTGTGTGGAGGAAAGTAAAAAAGATAGCAGACAAATTCACCCCTAACCCACCACCAATGTTGAAGGTGAATGGTCAGTATGTGACTGAAGCAACTGAGGTTAGCAATGCTTCGGCTAATCATTTCTCAAAAATATTATGCAAGTGTGAAGCAGCTCCTGGTCACCAGTATAGGAGCATTGAAGTAAAGAAGATTTTAAATTTCACAACAGGAAGGGAAGATTCACACAACTCTCCTTTTACTCGAAGGGAATTTGATTCTGAGCTTGCTACTTGTAATGATACAGGCCCTGGACCCGATGGAATTCCATATGCAATGATTAAACATGTAACTGTTAATACCAAGTTATTTATTTTAAGCAATATTAACAGAGTATGGCATGGTCATAGTTATCCAAGTGTATGGGAACTAGCCATTATTTTAGCCTTTTTAAAACCTGGCAAGAATAAACTTTTAGCAGCAAACTATCAACCAGTTGCATTAACATCCTACTACTTTCCTCTTGGTAAGGGTAGAAGAGACTCTTTACCTATAAGCAGCTCTTCTAGGAGGACACTTCAAAATCAAACCATTGTTCTGTGGTCTTGGATAGTGCCATAGCCTCTGTACCATGATTTTTCACTGTCTTGAGGTAGAGTTCTCTTGCTTGAGGGGGCAATGAGGCACACTGTTCTGTCTTGTTATTTTACTTTTTTATAGTTTATATATGAAAGATTTATTGTAATGTTACTGTTCTTAAAATACTTTATTTCAATTTTTAATTACTTCTCGTGTAGTTTCTTTTATTTCCTTTCCTCACTGGGTTATTTTCCTTGTTGGAGTCCATGGGCTTATAGCATCTTGCTTTTCCAACTAGGGTTGTAGCTTAGTAAGTAATAATAATAATAATAAATAATAGTAATAATAATCATAATGATAATAAGCTTAGTAAGTAATAATGATGATAATAAATAATAGTAATAATAATTATAATAATAATAATAATATGTAAGATCATGGAGAAGATGATCAATCCAAGACTGATGTAGTGCCTGGAAACGAAGGGTATTTTATCACCTATCCAGTGTGGATTTCGGAAAATGCACTCGACGACAAATGTGTCGATACGACTTGAGTCCTCTATTTATGAAGCCTTTGCTTCCAAACAGCACCATGTAATAGTTATTTTTTACCTTGAAAAGGCATATGATCCTACATGGAGATATGTTATACTTAAAACCATTCATAATTTGGGAGTACGAGGAGAGTTACTATTGGTCATTCAACAGTTTATTTCACTTCGATATTTTCAAGTGAGAGTGGGGGAAACTCTATCAGAGAGTAAATGTCAGGAAGGGGTTCCCCAGGATAGTGTGCTAAGTGTAACCCTATTTGCAGTAGCCATTAATGGGATATCCTCTGTCATTCCCCAAGATATTTTCTCAACACTATTTGTAGATGATCTCTCCATATCATTAGCTGGAGCTAGAATGGTAATGGTTGAGAGAAAACTACAACTTGCAAATGACAAAATTATTCAGTGGGCTGATATGAATGGGTTTAAGTTTGTGACAAGCAAAACTACTGTTGTCCATTTCTATCATATTCTGGGAGTACATCCAGACCCTATGTACATCAAAGGTCAACGGATCCCATGTGTAAGTGAAGCTAGGTTTTAGGCTTGATATTTGATTGTAGATTGACATTGGTTCCTCAAGTAAAACCATTAAAAGTGAAATGTCTTGATGCTTTGAAGCTTTAAAAAGTTTTGTCCCGTACATCATGGGTGCAGACCGCAAAACTATTTTAATTATACAAGGCTTTAATTTTTTCAAAAATTAATTATTGGTGTGAAATATACTCTTCAGCCAATCCAAGTTGATTAAAGATTTTAGATTCTTTACACCATACAGGTATCAAATTGGCAACAGGAGCATTTAGAACTTCGCTTATTCCAAGCCTCTGTGTTGACGCTGGAGAATTTCCTTTACACCTTAACCGAAAGTCTTCTATTATTCGGTATTAGTTTAGGTTACAAAGACCTCTTAATTCTTTAGCCTCTCAGACTGCAACCCTTGTAAAGCACACAACATACGTTGAGTTGCACCCTTGTAAAGCACACAACATACTTCGAGTTGCACCCAAAATTTCCTGAACCATATGGTTTTTGGGTGAAACAGTTACTATACAATCTTGATATAATTAGAAATAAGGTGCTTCCATTTAAGGTATCATCAACACCTCCATGGAAGTTACCAGAGGTATTTTTTTGTATATATTATATTGGAGTTTAAGAGATTATGACTGATTAAGAAGCCAGATCTCTTTTTATGGAACATGTTGCAGAACATAGGGAATCGACTTTTTTATATACTGATGGCGCCAAATCCGATGCTGGCGTTGAATTTGGAGTACATTTTGCTGGGTTCCAGCACACGTAGGTATGTCTGGAAACGAGAAGGCAGATTTACTGGCAAAGAATGAGTTGACACCAAGAAGATATCCCATTCTTTGTGATGATTGTTTACCCAGCATTAAGAATTTGATTCATAATCACAGCATTGGGATAGTTTAATTGAAATAAGATGCGAGAAATAACTAATGTTAAATTCCCTTGGAAGTGTAACATGATGCCCCAAAAGTGGGAGACTACTCTTTTTCATCTCCGCATTGGTCACACTCGGTTGACGCATGAAGTTTTACTTACTGGCCAATACCAGCCATATTGCAACAACTGTTTGGTACCCTTGACAGTGAAGCCTTTGTTGACCAAATGCCCCACTTATAGTAGCAAAAGAAATAGATATCTGCTTGAGGCTCGAGGTGAGGATGGCAGGTTCATCCTTGCCAAGATTTTTGGACATGATGTGTCCTACCATGCTATTGGTATTTTCATCTTCACTGCTCAAGCAGATTTTCTGAAAGCTATTCAACTTTTAAAATGACATCTTTGCTTTTATAGTTTTAATTGAATACTCTTTTCTTTTATTCTTTATATATAATAAATGATACTCGTATCAATGACCTTAGATGTCAGGAAGCCAGAAAACCTCAAATCAATCAACCAATCTAGCTCAATAGTTTCTTGTAGGATCTGCGACCTCACCCTCCTTGTGAGCTAATGATGTGGAGTTTGGGGAGAGTCTTTAGGTCTACCTGCTGAGTCATAAATAGCCACTGCCTGGCCCTCCCTGGTCCTAGCTTGGGTGAAGAAGGCATGGGGGCTGATCATATATATATATATATATATATATATATATATATATATATATATATATATATATGTGTATATATATATATATATATATATATATATATATATATATATTTTTTTTTTTTGGGCTCAAGCCATGTCGTCCTGATGGAAGTTCCTATAGGGTAGCTTCCTAGGGTATATTACAACTACGGCGATATTCCCAGAGAATTTACCTTAAGGTACCCAGAATTCTAACTCCTGGAGCGAATATCCCTAATGAAAGGGATATCGCGACATATCAGAGGACGTATTCTTGACACGCCACATGGCAATCTGCACCCCAAACAGAGATAACACATCGAAGGAGTCAATTGGCAAGAAAACGAAAACGAGAAAGAAAAAGGGGGAGCCGCTCCCAAGGCTCCCTCTTCTCCCGTTTAGTAAGCGTGCATTGCGCCAATCCTGGCGCCATCTGTATTCCTTTTTGCGTAGCTTAACAACTCGGTGTTTTTTCCTGTGTTTCTCGCAAATCTTGGATTTATTCATCTTTTCATGGCTTCTCCAGCTTCGTCCATGCCTCTGATAAGATTCTTTACTGCCTCTGATAAGTTGAGTACCATTTCTTTTATGTATAAATGTAGGCTCTTGGTAAATTTTAAAGTGATTAATAGTATAATCTTTGTTACAAGAGCTGTTGCCTACCGGAGGCGTCATGGACGCTGTTGCTCGCTAGGTATGAGTTTTAGTTAGCCAGAGCGACATTCCCGGTTGTTTTGCTTTAATAAATTTTAGCTATTTAGCGTTACATAGGATTTCCTTTCTCGTGCTTTTAGTATTATTATTTTGGCGAAGTATTCGCCAACTCTGGCCTACGCTAGGCCATGTAGCCTAGTCGTTTGGTCCTAATACTTTCCTGCATGATTTTGGATTTCCGATTGTTTTAAAATTTTATTGAAGCTTTAGGCTGTTTTTTATACATTTAAGATTATGTTGATGATTTCCAAGATAGTATACGAGTGAGTTTCGGTGATTTAGGTAATCGATTCTCTTGGTGTCTAGGCTAAGTTGCTTATGGAGCCTTAGTATACTTTCTCATGCTCCCCGGTTGCTTTCTTTTCTTCGGAGAAGGTATGCAATCCCTTTCCCTCTGTTTAAGCCTTGGGCTTAACCCTAGTGGTTTATCTGAATTAACTTTCGATACAACTATATTGGGGTGTTACTGTACCTTCCTGTTCCAGTAACTCTGGCTTCAGGGAGGGGCAGAACAACAGAGTTTTTAGTCTGAGTCTGTGTTTGTCTGGCTTGGGGTAGAGTCTCCCTCGCTAGCCTGGCACAGACGTAGGAGGTTAACCTCCTTAGGTCACTTCCGAAGGTTTCTGTACGAGATGATTCCTTCATTTGTGATCTAGCAGACTAGTCCTCGTTGCTATTCTCGGTGGGAGGATGAGATCCTTTCCCCGGGAGTAGCAACACCTTCCTTGCTTTGGTTCTGTGGGGGTTAGCAAGTATTGCTGGGCCCCCTCCTTGGATCTCCCTTAGGCAAAGATGAGTTTTCTTGGCTGCGGGTGATTCTTTACTAAAGCAAGGTTGGTAGGACCCTCTTTGTCCCTTTCCCCTCTATCTCTGTTTTGGCCTAGCCATTACAGTACTGTACGTCATTCTACATCTGGACCTAGTATAGGTTAGGATGTGGAATTGACTCAGCCCCTTGCCGGCCGGCAGAGTGTGCCGGCCGGCAAAGGTCTTCTTCTTGAGTGCTGCCCGGACCTCCCTTGGTCCCTCATCTATGCCTGTCTGTAGAGCCAGACGGCATTGGTCAGGAAGCCTGAATTAGATTCTCCCCTTCCTTATGCACTCCTTCGGATTGCCGGGCCTTGAGGTAGTATACTCTCATATCCTGGCATCCATTCTGTTTTCTTCTAGTGCTGTACCCGACCCGGCTGCCGGCCTATCTGGCCGGCAGCCGGGCAGTCGGAGTTCTCTGGTTCTTTTGCTGCCGGCTGGCATCGGTTGTTTACCTTTGCCGGCCAGCTATTGTCATGCCCTTGTCTGCCGGTCGCTATGAGCAGTGACTGGCAGCTGGGTGCTACCTTGGGTAGTTGCCTGCCGGCAATCTTTGCCGGCCGACATTGGCACATGCATTTGAACCAGCGTTCTGCCGCCTTATAGCTGTTAAGTAGTATACTTTAAAGCTAGTTATGGTGTGTGCCGGCCGGCGCATTACCTTCTATACTGTACCAGTATTCTTCAGTATAACATATACTGTGTGTTCTAACACTTTTGTGTTGTCTTGCACAGCCCTTTGGTGTTGCCTTACAGATAAGAAAGTGAGTTCTTTCTTGTCTATTATCCGGTATTTTAAAATCATATCTTAGGTGTGAGCTCCACTTGTTTCCTCTGGAAATTTTTCATTGGTTACTCTAGGACAGATTAACCATACGATTTTAATATCTGGAAGGCTGCAACAATTGGTTGTGCGGGGAAACACAAGTGTGTGTCTTTTCTTTCTGATTTGTTATGCTAACTGTGCATATCCAGTGATACGTAGTTCACTTGATACTCATGGAAATTTCTTCTCTTTGCAGGAGGTACGTCCGGAGTGCGGAAGTGCTTTCTGCAACGTCCGCAGTAAGAACTTCTGCGGACATGAGTTATGTAGGAGGCACGCAGCATGCGCTGTCTCCAAGGGTGATCTCCGGTATTGGGACCCCCAGGTATGTACCGTGTGCTCTAACCTGATTACTGAGGCTTTTGATTCCCCTAGGACAGCGGAATCAAGGGATAGCAAGGGAGAAGCTTCGCACCTGGGTAAGGGGCTTCCAGAAGAACACCTCTGGACCTTATCTTCCGAGTGAGAAGATGAGGGCTTACCTTTTCCCTAGGGCATCAGCTGATGCAGTGATTCCCCAGCCTCAAGAGGAGATCCCCCTAGTTCAGATCCAGGTGGATGCTGAAGTCGCGGTCGCCTTGCAAGACATCCAGTTGGACGACAGGATGTCAGACGTGTCCGAGCGTCTGGAGGAAGACCTCCTGGCAGGAGGCCAGGATGAAGATCAAGCCCCAGACATTGTAGAGGAAGAGGCCGACGAGGTGTCGGCTGCTCCGGTTCAGATCCCTGAACCTATTCCCTCAACATCGTCCGCTCTCCCAGTAGAGCTGGGACAGGCCCTCTCCTCCATTGTTGGAATGATCCAACAAATGCAGAAGGAGAATATGGAGAAGGCAGCTGCAATAGAACTGCAGATGCAGAAGCTTGCAGCATCACGTGGGCCCCAGAAAAGGCTCAATGTGAAAGACCTTCCCTTGTGCTCAGATGCTAACCCGTGGAGATATGCTGAGCACATGCTGATGACGACTGGAAAGATCGTCATGTCGGATAAGCTGGGTTCGGTTCCCCTTGAGGAGGTGGAATTCTGGCCCAGCAAAGGGTCATATCCGGACTGTTATGTCCGTTTGAGGAAGGAACCAGCTTCAAAGGAGGAGACAGAGCCGAAGGAGGTCATAGTGATGGACCATGCTAAGGCTCAAGCTTTGCTTTCATCTTCGATGAAAGAGAGGGGCTTCACGAACTCAAAGGTAGCTGCATTGAGTAAGAAGCTCCCTTCCTTTGTGTCCTCTCCTGCTAGAGCCTTCCCCTTTTTGCAGAAAGGGTTTGCGGCTGTATTAAAAGCAGTCGAGGCTGGCAAGCCTTGCCCTTCCCTGGAGGAGTGTAAACCCTTGTCGCTGGCCCTACCCATGGACCACAAGGACTGGAAGGACGTCCATCTTACCTTCTCAGTCGGGAAGTTGGAGGCTGATATTGCCGGACGTCAGTTCGGTGAGAACCTCCCTAAGCTGTCTGACTCTCTTTTGCGGAGAGAGCTCTTGACAAAAGAAAGACTGGCTGCCTCAATGTCTCTTCAGACCACTCTTGAGACGATGGCAAGTGACCCCAAGGTCCATGAAATGTTCATGGTAGTGGCCAAGACTCATCTGGCCACAGTGACGAAGGATCTTTACAGCTTCGTCAGGGCGAGGAGAGCTTGTAGGGA
>NC_090757.1:59933148-59965818 GCF_036898095.1 Palaemon carinicauda | reverse complement strand
GTACTTCATGTAAAGTACAAGGAAAACCTCTTAGTGGAATATTTACCATTTCATGTACTTAGAAACTCTCTTTTACACCTTCCTGAAGATTAATGCCTTTTCTTATTTGTTTTATGGGAACGTTTCGTATTTTGCAATATTCTGGATGAAAATGTTGGTTTTTTTCTGGTGGTTCTCATGCAGCTTCTTGCGTGGGTGTGCATGAATAACGAGGAATCATTTGTACATACAAGAACATAATAGAATTTTGTTGTTGGCTGTCGTTCCGATTTATGTGGGTGTACACAAAATTATAGTCTGTTTGATATAGATACAACTAACAAGCTCTCTCGATGGACCTGGATGTTTATGGAGGTGTAAACCCAAATGGTATTTTTCCTGTTTTATTTTATAAAGACCGCAGATTTTTTAGCTCCATAATTATCTGTTATTTTCCACAAGTTAGCAAGATGTTTTTAGCACCTGTTGGGAACTGGTAATGTTACTTTATTATGTAACTGCGTTTATGTTAGCTCAATTCCAGGTGATTATCGACCAATTTCCATAACTCCCCTATTATGGAAAGTTTTTTAACTTCTTTTGGCCAAACGTTTTGATACGTTTGCTGAAGGTAATCATCTGTTCCCTAGTTTGTATTTTGGCTTTCGTAAAGGCCTTAAAGCAGGGATGTCCAACCTGCGGCCCACTCAGTGTTTGGATGCGGCCCACCATCGACTCTCATTAAAAAGAAAAAGTTTTTAGCAAATTTATCATGTAGTGAGCTAGAGAGTCTTCGTGTAATTTAATTAAAATACTTAATATTTAATAAATAAAATATTAAACAAAAACAATTGAAAAAACAATATGATTAAGATGAAATTTACAACTTATAGGTAGTAGGTTGGCCAGGGCACCAGCCGCCTGTTGAAATACTACCGCTAGAGAATTAAGGGGTCCTTTGACTGGCCACACACTACTACATTGAATCCTTCTCTCTGGTTACAGTTCTTTCCCTTTGCCTACACGTACACCGAATAGTCTGACCTATTATTTACAGATTCTCCTCTGTCCTCATACACCTGACAACACTGAGATTACCAAATAATTCTTCTTCACCCAAATGGTTAAACACTGCAGTATAATTGTTCAGTGGCTACTTTCCTCTTGGTAAGGGTAGAAGAGACTCTTTAGTTTAGCTATGGTAAGTAGCTCTTCTAGGAGAAGGACACTCCAAAATCAAACCATTGTTCTCTAGTCTTGGGTAGTGTCATAGACTCTGTACCATGGTCTTCCACTGTCTTGGTTTTGAGTTCTCTTGCTTGAGGGTACACTCGGGCACACTATTCTATCTAATTTCTCTTCCTCTTGTTTTGTTAATGTCTTTGTAGTTTATTTAGGAAATATTTATTTTAATGTTGTTACTCTTCTTAAAATATTATATTTTCCCTTGTTTCCTTTTCTCACTGGGCTACTTTCCCTGTTGGGGCCCCTGGGCTTACAGCATCCTGCTTTTCCAACTAGGGTTGTAGCTTAGCAGTTAATAATAATAATAATAACTGAGCATACATACTAAATTTATAATATTGTCAGTTGCATGGTTCTGTGATAAGGCTTAGCTAGGGCTCCGACCTTAAATTGTTTAAAATCTATATTTAGATTATTTTCACTTCATTTACATTTTTAAAATTGTCATTTAGATTATAGATAATTTTTGAGAATTTCTTAGATTATTTCTTACTATATTCTGGAAGACAAAGTCAAAAGTCTCATTGAATTAATATTGGTTAATTAAATATAATGGTTTTTTTTACTATGTATGGCTACATATAAACATTACAATAATTACAGTGTTGTAATAAAGTGTATTCACATGGTTTGTTTTATATTGTAATTTTTTATTAAAATGTATTCAGATATTCTGGGGTTTTGGGGCCCAGTTAAATATTTAAGTTAGCGATTTTGCCCATTAAATTAAAAGGTTGGACATCCCTGCCTTAGAGCATGTGATGCCCTTCTTACAGTATCCAATGCTGTACAGAAATTCTTTGATTTTGGTCAGGAATTTCGATTGATTGGCCTTGATATTAGTGCTGCCTTTAGCCGTGTTAATCATGAGGCCCTTGTTTTCAAACTCAAACAGTTGGGAGTTGGCGGGTCTTTTTTTAGCATCATTATTGATTTTTTAAGTAATAAATTGCAAAGAGTTGTTGTTGATGGGCACTATAGTGAGTATAGGAATGTGATACCTGGTGTTCCACAGGGTAGTGCTCTTGGTCCATCACTTTACATACTACATACACATGGAATGCGGTTTGGCCTAGAAAACAAGCTCGGTGCATATGCAAATGATACCACTCTCTTTGCATTAATTCCGTCTCCAGAAAATAGATCTGGAGTTGCTGAATGCCGTAATAGAGATCTAGCTAAAATTAGTGCATGGTGCAAATTATGGGTCATGAAGATGAATACCAACAGAAGTATGATTGTAAGCAGGGCGAGGACAGTGGCTCCTCGACATTCGGATATCAGTATTGATAATGTTTCGTTAAGTCTGTATGACTTAAAATTTTATCTGTGATTTTCGACAGCAAATTTAGTTTTGAGAAACACATTACGCCTGTGTCTTCTTCAATCTCAAAAAAAAAAAAAATGTCTTATTGAGTAAGTCTTGTAAGATTTTCGGTAATCAATCTTCTGTGAAGAAGGGTTTTAATTTTTTCATCATATCTTGTTTCGAGTATTGTTTTTCTGTCTGGTCTTCAGCTGCTGATTCTCATTTTAATTTGTTGTAGAGGAACATACGGTCTATTAGATTTCTTATTGCCGATCTAGACATTAATCTTTGGCACCGTCGTTCAATTAGTTCGTTATGCATGTTGCATATAAGATATTTCATAAATCTGACCATCCTTTGCATTCAGATCTTCTCAGACAGAACCATCCTGTTCGTAATACTAGGTTTGCAGTTAATCCTAAGTCATGCCTTCTCCATCATGAGGCTCAATACCTACTTACTTTGATGGCTGCTTTTCCAGTCCCATACAGCAGGGGAACCCCACTCTCTACAGGACCTCCACTGTCGTTTTGCCTTGTTCGTTCAGAGTATTTAACGTTTCATATCGCGTATTGTTCATTTACTGTTAAATCGACACTGTCAAAAGACTCATGAAATAAGAAAGTCTTCAGTTTCCACTTGGAATCCTTAATGTCTTCAATCATTCGAATGTTTCGTGGGAGCTTATTATATAGTCTCGGGGCCGCATATTTAAAGGCTCTGGAGGCTAAAGTGGACATAAATCTAGGTTCCAACAGTTTGAAGCCATCTGTAACTATTCTCGTGTCGACACGATTTTTTGGCTGCGCAATATGTAGCAATTCTCTTAAATATTTTGGACACCCGGTTCTGATAACTTGGTGGCTTATTGTACATATTTTAAATTCAATTCTCGCTTTAATTGGTAGCCAGTGTAAATCGATTAGTATAGGGGTGATCCTTTCTCTAGGTGGGACACCTTTTATCAGTCTTGCTCCTCTGTTTATCATGTTTTGTAATTCCTTAAGTTGCACTTCTGTTAAATTGTAGTAGATAGAGTTGTAGTAATCAATCCTGCTAATAACACAGTTTATCACAAGTTTCTTTATAGAATTTTCGTCCAGGTACTTTTTTATAAACGCAATATTTCTTAGATGATAACCAGCAGTTTTTATTACATTATTTATTTGGGTATCTAGAGACAGGTTACAGTCAAGAAATACACCTAGATCTCGAACTTTACTAGATATCGGCACCGAGTCATTATTTATGTTCATTTGAATATCACCTAAGTTTCTCACGCTGTTTCTCTTGCCCACCACCATGAATTCAGTTTTGTTCTCATTTAATTTTAGTTTTTTAGATGTCATTCATTCTCTAACACTATAAAGGATTCGGTTTAGAGTTTCAGTAGTGTCATGTATGTCGTTTATGGAGAAGTAAAATTGCGTCATCTGCAAATAGTTTAAACTTCACGCCATACCTTTGTAACATTTTTGAAAGACCAATAGTATAGATGCAGAATAAGACTGGACCAAGTACACTCCCCTGGGGTACCCCTCTGTTTAAGGGTTCAGTATTCTAGAAGTTTGTTCCAGCTGTGACCAAATTGTGGAAGGATCTTCCTAATCAGGTATTTGAATAGGTAGAACTTCAAAAGTTCAAACTTGCAGCAAATATTTTTATGATGAACAGGTGACCTAAGTCTCTGTTTTATAGTTTATTTATGAAAGATCTATTCTGATGTTTTTATTGTTCTTGAATTTATTTATTTTAATTGCTCATTATTTCTGTTTTAGTTTATTTATTTCCTTATATCTTTTCCTCTCTGGACTATTTTTCCCTGGTGAAGACCTTGGACTTAATAGCACCCTGCTTTTTCAGCTAGGATTGCAGCTTAGCTAGTAATAATGATAATAATGTTTGTTTGTTGGGGCTATTATGCCG
This sequence comes from Palaemon carinicauda, assembly GCF_036898095.1. Taxonomy (NCBI): domain Eukaryota; kingdom Metazoa; phylum Arthropoda; class Malacostraca; order Decapoda; family Palaemonidae; genus Palaemon; species Palaemon carinicauda. Next base: position 59,961,359 of record NC_090757.1, on the reverse strand, counting down.
TTGTTTGTTTGAGTGAACACGAAGGATAACGAATTCCGTGTTCTTATATGTGATAAATACACATTTTGCAGGTTGTATTTCTTGGCCTACGTGAATAATAACGAATCGTGCGAAAAAAAATTTACATAAAGGAAAATAGCTGTAGAAAATTAATATCAAATACATTAAACTATTTGTATCGTAATATGCACATCTGTGTTCCACGTGAATTACCTTCGGTGAAGCTATTCGATATTTATACTGCTTGCTCATTAATTATTATCCCTTCTGAATTTTACGAATTTATTGACTTTGTATGATTGATTCCAGATCTGGATAATTGCATGGGGTAAAAGAACCACATTAACCTTAGACAATGTCTTCGCTGCCTCTCTCGCTTCCATCAAATGTTTACCTTTCGTCCATTTTGTAAATCTGGTTCCGTTCTCTTATCCGTAAACTTAGCGACCCCTAGTTTAATCAAAATATGATGTCATAATGGGATGGGAAATGTAACTGTGGAAGGTCTTCCCTCTTCCATTATGCTCATTTGAATGTTGATGAGAATCATAATATCCGGAGATAATGTCGTTTGAAATAGGAGTCTTATATTGCAGATGGGGTCGCTGCTCAAGTTGAGAGGTGATTCATTATTCATTATGTGATAATTCCTGGAAATGATTCAGTTTATCGTTTGCTTAAGAGATTAATTAACAGTTGGCTAATATAAAATCAGAGATATAGAGTTTCAGTTTAGAAAAGTCTCGACGTCGGAGTTTGCCTAATTTGAGAGATCATAGATTGCCTTTTAATCGATTTTTTCCAGTTTTGTGGGAGGATTTTCTTTCAAAATTAGTCTGGCGATATCAAGAGTTTTATTAAGCAACTAGTGTACGCGACCCGTCAAAAATGACGTCTAAATATTTAGATTGATATGCACACACAGATTTAACCCTTTTTATCCCCTCCTTTCATAACTACAACCCGCTAGTTTGGACAGTTTGTGGGAGATTGTTGTTTTCAGAGTGCTTTCCGCTCAGCGTGACCAGAATATATATATATATATATATATATGTGTGTGTGTGTGTGTGTGTATTTGTGTGTATATATATATTATATATATATATATATATATATATATATATATATATATATATATATTAGTCAAACACTTGCTCTATGATATAGGGGAGGTAACAACGTGGACAGTGAGGATGAGATGGTATTTAATCAGCTATTTAATTAGCAGTAAGGACATCTTGGCCATCTTGTATGAGGTAGGTGTGTATGAATTCTATTATTATTATTATTATTTTTATTACTTGCTAAGCTACAGGATGCTATAAGCCAAGGGGCTCCAACAGGGAAAATAGCCCAGTGAGGAAAGGAAACAAGAAAAAATAAAATATTTTAAGAAGAGTAAAAACATCAAAATAAATATCGCCTATATAAACTATATTAACATTAACAAAACAAGAGGAAGAGAAATAAGATAGAATAGTGTGCTCGAGTGTACCCTCAAGCAAGAGAACTTCAACCCAAGACAGTGGAAGACCATGGTACAGATGCTATGACACTACCCAAGACTAGAGAACCATGGTTTGATTTTGGAGTGTTCTTCTCCCAGAAGAGCTGCTTACCATAGCTAAAGAGTCTCTTCTACCCTTTCCAAGAGGAAAATGGCCACTCAACAATTACACTACAGTGGTTAATCCCTTGGGTGAAGAAATATTGTTTGGTAATCACAGTGTTGTAAGGTGTATGAGGACAGAGGAGAATATGTAAAGAATAGGCCAGACTATTCGGTGTTTGTGTAGGCAAAGGGAAAATGAACCATAATTTGACCTGTTTGTCATAGAAAACGACTAAAAGGGAGGTTGCTGCTCTGCACTCCTGCTATTTAGCACAAAGTTCGTCATTAACTGTATAAACTGCTGCCTTGCAGTTGGATTATCAAGTCAAAGGTTAAGCCCTCCGCTAATAGCCTAACTGTGGTTGATGACTGCAAGGGCATGCGGCCGTAAAAATCTTCAGTCAAATTATATACCATGTCTGAGGCAATCAACCCCTTAATATAGGGAAAGAAGACATCTTGGCAATCTGCCGTACCCGGTCGATGTAACGGTTCCAAAATATTTGTCTTGAAAGATGATTGTAATATCTCAGAAGATAATTTATCTGCCGTTGAGAAGTTAAGACCGAACATTATACCCCCTGTTTCGGAGATCCTAGATTATATCCTTCGTGTTTTTCGCAAATAAAAGACGGGTGAAATCAACTCTCTAGGTGAATCGCATTAAATGTAGAGAAGTACAGTTGGATTCATTAATACCGGTACACTTCACGAGAAGCTAATGAGACGTCTGAGAGCTGTATTGTAGCAGGCAAAGCTGTGCTTAGCAAAAGAAAAACTGTTGGCAAAGTGCTACAAATTTTAGATAAGATAAAGGCTTGCAGGTTTAAATTTCTCTTTTTAATATTGAATTATCTATTTTAATTGAAATTTCTGAAAACCATCCATGCTAACCAATTTCAAAAAAGGCCAAATTCTAGGTATCTAGCACGAAAAAGGACAAATTTGGGAAGTTTAGTCCGAAAAAAGGGCCAACCTGGCAACCCTTCTTCCAGGTTGGAGTATTTCCTGTAATCACAATAATGTAAAGACCAGCTGGTACAAACTTATTTTCATTAGAAATTATCTTGAAGCGAAGGATTAGGAAAATTCATGTTCAAGGTGATTTCATGTATTACTGTTATTGTTATTTTCTTACTCCTTATACTTAATCCTTATTTATTATTATTTTTCTTACTTCATAATCCTTATACTTCCCCTGGCTTTGAAATGTAAAATTATAAACAGTTTTAAGGATAGGAGTTGTGAATGGAAATATATTATAAACATGAATATGGAATGAAAGTTACAAAGCACCATATATGTCTCTCTGTTTCACCCCTAAAAAAAAAGAAAAAAATTTAAATTGTTGTTCTATATTGCAGCTGTGTCAGTAAACGATAATGTCGCAGCAGTTTAATAGTTATTGGTATTGCAGTACATAAACAAATAGAAATATATTTTGGGATGTGTGCGATATTATCAGAGTTGCTTTAGAAGCCCCGAAATGTATCTAGTTTTATTTTATTTTGGAGCAGAGGTAATGCATGAAAAATATTAAGATACAACTTTGTGTTAACTGGTACTTTTGGCTTCATTAATTCAGGTACACTTTAGGGAAGCTGAAATTATGTCTCACAGCTGTACATTGTAGCATGCACGGTCTAGGTATAGAAGGTCAACCAATTTGCTTACCAAAATTCAAGCGACTCGCCCACCTCATCAAGTGTACCCTCAATGTTACCAGTTTCCTGTAGCTATTGCCAGTTTCCTTTTTCCTACACACACACACACACACACACACACACACACACACACAATAGGGAATGTGTTGTCACCTATGTTGTTTATCCTCCTCGTGGACTTTGTAATGCGTAGAACAGTCAGAGATTGTGGAGAAGGTTTGGACTGGTTTGGTGATAGGAATTTAGCAGACCTAGAGTATACTGATGATGCTGTCCTTGTTAGCCGACCACCACAGGATTTGCAATACTTGCTTATCAGAATTCAGGAAATATCACACAATGTTGGGGTGAAGATAAATAGAAGAAAGACAGAGATGATAAGAACGGAGTATGCAATGGAAGATGAAATATCATTGGAAACAGAAACGATTAATAAGGTAGAATCATTCAAGTATTTAGGAACTATGATCTCCAATACAGGGTCTTTAGAATTAGAGTTTAGTGAAAGATTGAAAAAAAAAAAAAAACAATCAGACAATGGCAAAGATAAGTAAAATTTGGAAATTACATATAAAAATCAGTCTATATATCAGTTTTGTGAGATTGGTGTTACTCTATGGACATGAGTCATGGTAGGACAATGAAACTATCCCCAATAGATTTAGTAGATTTGAGAACAATGGGAGTTCTGGCAGGACAGGATTAGAAATGAAATTATAAGCGAGATTACTCGAGTGCCATATATGGATGAGATCATGATGAGGGTTGGATAGAGATAGTTTGGGCATGCTCTTCCTACTCCCAAGAGAGATTACTTCACCAAACGTTCAGCTGGGCTCCACAAGGCACTACAAGAGTTGGAAGACCCACGCCTACATGGCTGAGGATTATGAAGCACGAAGTAGATGATGAATGGAGAGGTATTGAATTAAAATCTCAAGACAGAGATGACTGGCGAAATCTAACTGAGGCCCTTTACGTCAATAGACGTAGGAGCAGAGGATGATGATGATGATTTTTTTTTTTTTTTTAAATAGTTAATAAAGACTATATACCTTCGTAAGGATCCATTCTCCTTTAAAGGTTGTCAGAGGCATTTTCGGTGGTTTTAGTGATTACTATATGTTGTATATATTTACAATTTTGAGTCTTGTCATTGAAGTGGAATGTTCACTCTCTCTCTCTCTCTCTCTCTCTCTCTCTCTCTCTCTCTCTCTCTCTCTCTCTCTCTCTCTCTCTCTCTCTCTCTGCGTATGTATTCTATGTAGAGTATTATTGGTCAAGGACTTCGACAAGGATGTCCACAAACCCATGTAGGTGGTAAATCCTTTCAATTAATTATCATTGTGTCTCATGCATATTGCATGTATCTTGACTCTCATCATTTCTATTGTATCTCTCTCTCTCTCTCTCTCTCTCTCTCTCTCTCTCTCTCTCTCTCTCTCTCTCTCTCTCTCTCTCTCTCGGAATTACCATGGCTAATAAAATGATTATTGGAAGATGAACTTCATTGTCTCGCCCACCAATCGGTGGGACTGAAGACGACTTAGAGTTCATATGAGGCCATTGACATCGGTTTGATGATTGCCTGGGATTGGGACGAGGAATCTGGCTTTGTGTGGGTTGGTGGAATGGGAGCTGGGAGAATTGTGTTACTGTAAATCGGTATCACACTCTTTTGTTTATTCGGTCTAAAAAGGAATACGATAATTCTCACGTGTTGTGGGTATATGGTGGGGATGGATTGAGGAGTGCTTGGGAGGATCCTGTTAGTGGGGGAAGATCGAAAGGGAGGCAGAGAGTTATATGGCAAGATAAGGTGAAGGATGGTATGGAGAGAAGAGGTTTAGTAGCAGAGGATGCTTTAGATAGAAGGTGTTGAAGATGGCGCATCAGGCAACCGACCCCTTAATGTATGATAACGATGGGAAAGAAGAATAAAAAGAGATGACAATTCCACATTTAGAAGTCTTTGATGCTCGACTCAGACTCCTAACACATACAGATGAAACTGAATAATATCTGTATTTATTTCTCGTGAAAGACAGAAAACTACAACCAAAATATACAGTGAAGAGGTAGTTCAATTGACAACAAACTGAAGTACTCAGGTGAAAATTTGAGTGCCGAAAGTTTAGTGTCTAAGTGAGTAGTACTTGGCCGAACTTTCCTCGCGATCCCCCACTAGCGTGATAAATTGATAAGGGATACTCTAGGGTTCACGACTGCAGGCAAAGAAGGTAGTGGCATAATGGAACATCAAAACAGCTACTTGGAATGTTGGTAGACTAACGGGGAGGTTAAGGGAGACAGTGAATCTGATGGAGAGGAGGAAGATAAATGTTCTGTGTGTGCAGGAAACAAAATGGCAGGGAAATAGAACTAGAGAGATAGGAAATGAGTATAAGCTCCATTACAGCAAGTCAGAAGAGGGAAGAAATGGAGTTGGGGTCATGATAAGTAATAAGTGGAAGGAAAAAATTGGCAGAAGTAGAGAGAATAAATGATAAACTTTTAACAATTCCAATAACAATAGGGTAGCAGATAGTAAATATAAGTTCAGCCTCTGCCCCTCAGATGGGTTGCCAAGAGCAAGAAAAGTATTTATTTAGACAAGAGTTTGAGATAGCTATTTGAACAGTGAAAGAGGAGGAGAAGCTAATCATAAGAACAGACATGAATGGCAGCGTGTGGAAGAGAAGGGATGAATATGAGGAGGTACATAAAGGCCATGGGGTTGGAATTAGAAATAAAGATTGGGAGTATATATTAGAGATGGCTCAAAGTTTTGAATTTGCATATATAAACACCTGGTTTCAGAAGTTGGATAGGCAACTGATAACCTATGAAACTAGAGGAGTGGAAAACCAAATAGATTGCATCCGAGTTTAAGAAGATAACAAAATCAGTGTAAGGAACTTTGAAGTGATTTTGGGGAAGCAAGTGTTAAACAACATATAGACTGGTAGTGGTTGATTTTGAAATGAGAGGTAGAAAACCCAAGAAGAGAAAGGGGAGATCTAGAATTACGGTTTTGGACCATAAAGGAGAAAATGTTTAGTAATTTGGGAGCAATGTGAGAGAGAAACGTCTGGGAAGCTTGAATGTAGAGAGTGGAATATTTGTAGAGTAGGCAGATGAATTAGTGGGAAGAACCAGCGGATATGGTGTGTCGAAAGGAGAAAAGTGGTGGTACGACAGAGAGTGGCAAGAGTCAATCAAATTCAAATTCAAATTCTTTATTCCAGCTGTAGAGCCATAAACAAAATATTACAATAAAATTAATAGTTATATACAAATATATTAGGAATAAAACAAAAGGTCTAAACACAGAAATTGTGTTTAGACCACTCTTTAAAAACTAATGATTTCCTAAAACTATCACTGTTAAAAATTGCACAAATTAAGTGGTCTTTTGAACTCTTTGCTCTTTGAAACAAGCTTACAATACATTTTCTCACTAATTCATCAAATGTTGGTATTCCTAAAGAAACGAAATGACCACTTACTCTCGAAAACCTTTCTATTCCCATCAGGTACCTAAAAGAATCATTATAACATACCTTAAGTTTTCGTAGGGTTTCCTTTTTACATTTCATTACCAGAGGTATACAATAAAGGGAAGTACAGAAAGATCTGAACAAATGCACTTTTGCCTCATCATTGCACATATGAAAGTTCCTTAGCAACATATTGCCTCGCAAGCATTGCCCTCGATAGAGTGATGCAATATGGTCATCGTCCTTCAGATTGTCATTAATATTCATGCCGAGATATTTACATGACTTACCGACTTCCAACCTGACGTCATTAATATAGAGTGACGGTTCACTAAATGACATAAAATTCCAGGGCTTTATTACAAAAACTTTGGTCTTGTCAGGATTGGCTTCAAGATAATGGTACTTCAAATATTCCATACTTTTATCTATGAGTATTTGCAACGCTTTTAAAGATGGGGCTAAAAGTATTATATCATCTGCATAAAAGATATGATTCACCTTAACCTCTCCCACTGTGCAACCACCTTCCCTGCTGAGGTCCTTTGTACTTAAGTCATTCACATATACGGCAAACAGAAGTGCTGATAGAACACTACCCTGTTTAATACCACAACTGGGTTTAAAAGGAGAGGAAAGACTATTGCCCCACATTACCTTAAATTCCTGAGTTTTGTACCAGTTTTGTAGCAGTGCTATAATGTAAGATGGTACACGTCTTCTCTTTAAAATTTGAAATAATCGTTCATGACACACTTATCAAAAGCCTTGGAAATATCCATTGCACATACAAAAACTGGAGTGTTTTTTTTTTTACCTATAAAACTTGCACGTTTGTTTAAAAAGAAAAAGGGCCATATCGGTGCTGCGTTTAGTTTTATAAGGAAATTGATTATCCGAAGTTGTTATCAAGTCTTTGCATCTTTGTAGGATGATGCATTCTAAAAGCTTAGAAATAATAGATGATAGTTATTCTTATCAGAGAGAGATTTATGGTAATCCTTAACTAAATTCAGAATTTTTATTTCAGTCAGATTTTTGGATACGAAATGATGCCTGAACAAACAAGTGAACAAAAGTGACAGATGCACATACAGAGTTGGATGGGCATATCGTAAGTGATTCCCTGTGATTCCATCCAGGCCCGGGACACCATTTAACGAAAAGGATTTTAAAGCATCTTGAACGTCTTTAACGGAAACGATTGGTATGGTGCTTTCTTCATCTTCCTTTTCCATCGATAAAGACATTTGTGGATGGCTCGTACCTTCCATAATATGAGCATAATGATTCTTCCAACCTTCTGCTGTTTGACTCTCCCCTTATTCCGTCAATACTAACCGGTAGTTTGGTAGTTTTCTTTCTTATTTTGTTTATTGTTTTACAAGGATTTCTCCTGCTCATATCTCTAGCGATATTTTCCTTTGTTGTTTTGTTTACCGTCTTCTTGCAGACTTTGAGCACCTTTTTAAAATTTCGTTTAGACAGGACCATCTCATCGTATTGCACACCCGATCTCGGCATTCCCATTTCCTTCCATATTAAATACTTTTGTCTGGCTGTAACGTGGTGTAATTTGACGTTTTCATTCCAGCCTGGTATTCCATGACTTTTATGTACCTCTCCGGTATTCTTTGTATCCCCACTCTTAATCAATGCCTCAACAAGATCGACAGCAAATGTTTCAATTAGAAATGCATAGTTTCTGTGTCTGCATCCCCTTGTTCTACAGACATTTGCCTCAACTGGAAGCTCTATTTCTCTTAGTGACTTCTCGCTTCGAACTTTATATTCGTCCTTATTTCTAACCTTGTAATTTATTCTGCGATTATTGGTCCCTGCTACCATGTATGCTGAAAAATCTTGTACACAAAGTTTAAATCCCAGAGGCTTGTGGTCTGAGCGTATCTCCTCGTAAAAAACTTTAAAACATCAAAGTGCACTCAAGAGGGAGTCAGGGCACACAACATGGTCCAGCCACCTCGTGTGACCAGTAGCATCGCTTACCCACGTATGGGTATCCTGTGGTAATGAGGTGATGTCGGCTGCACAGCAGTCGTATTCATCACACCACCCAAATAATTCTGCGGCAAATTCTGATGGAATGTGAGCGTTAAAATCCCCTACAGCAATAACATGATCATTCTGATGTTCTTCAAATAGACATTTCATTTTCCCTAATTTATTTAAGTATTCTTCAGTATTAGAACCGTTATGATAGGGCATATAACAATTGATAACCCTTGTCGTGCTACTACCCAGACTAATATCTATACATAAAAAGCATTCATCTCTTGTGGGTATTTTCCTGACATACGGAGAGATCTCCTCATGAACTAAAAAAGCTAGACCCCCATATAGCCTTCCTCTCACCAGAGCTTGACTTAGGTCTACTGGTGACGATGATATGGAAACAAACTTAATATCCGTATTGTTTAGAAAGTTACTCCTGTTCTGGCAAAAATGTTTCTTGCAATTATATTATCTTACATAAATTTTTTACAACTTGGACATTTTCCTGACAGATCTACAGTTAAGATTAAAAGAAAACCAAAGACATTTAAGGACTGAAAAGTAAGGCAAGTACAGAGAGTAGAGGAACAGTACAGAGAAGAGGAAAAAGATTCTAGGAGAAAAGTAAATATAGCTATTGGAAGAGCAGTAAGGCAGTTGAATGAAAGGCTAGTAGCAAGGAAAGGAGAAAAGGATATCTTAAGATTTCAAACTGAAGAAAAGACAATGACAGGATTGTAGGGTAACTGGTAGTCGTAAAGGATAAAGGTGGAAATATATTGCAGTGGGATAACGACATTAAGAGGAGATGGAGAGAATATTTTGAACAACTATTGAATACTGAAAATGAAAGAGAAAAGCTGGGAAAAGCACAAAGGGTGGAGGGGCCAGTAATGGCGATACGGAAAACAGAAGTGAAGCAGACACTTTGATTTAAATTAAAAATGATGAAGCACTAGGTCCACGAGAGTTTCATATTGAAATGGTCAAGATACTAGCTACAGCGGGGGATGAATGGAGGCTGGATTTATTAAGAGGAATTTGGGGAGAGGAAGTAATGCCCGAAGACAGGGAGGAGAGTCTGGTGGTATCTGCATTTGAGCAGAATAGTAATATGGAATGTGGTAACTACATGGGAATTAAACTAACAGAGCATGGTTTGAAAATTTTTGAGAGGGTACTAGAGAAAAGTAGTTTAGATTCATGGGGGACAGAGGGACTATGGATGCCATCTTTATAGTAAGGCAGCTACGGGAAAAGAGGCTAGAGGGGAACCAAAAACACTTCTCTACATTTATAGATCTAGATAACTCTTTTGAAAGAATGCACAAATAAGGGATGTTTTGGTGCCTGAGGAAGAGGCAAGTCCCGGAGAAGCTGTTTAGAATGGTAGAGATGTTGTACAAAAGAACAAGCACAAAAGTAACAATTGCTGTTAGGGGAACAGAAACCTTTGAAGATAGTGTTGGATTACTCCAGGGGTTAGCATTAAGCCCATTTTCATTTGTGCTGGTCATGGATGTATTAAGTGAAAAGATCAGAGGTGAAGAGTTGTGGGAGTTGCTATATGCAGATGATTTGGTGAATGCCGCTGAATATGAGGAAGACTTACATGAATGGGTTATAGAGGGGCCAGAGACTTTGAAGAGGGGTGGCTTAACAATAAATGTAGATAAGACTGAAGCTATGGTGAACAGTAAGGACGGAAGGGACCGGATAGTCATACATGAAAGTAGAGGCTATGTTATAAAACAGGTGGTACAATTTAGATACTTGGGATCTACTTTAGGTCAGGAGGGAGGATGTGAGGCTGAAGTTTAGAATAGGATAAAAAAAGGCAGCTTGAGGGATGTGGAGTGAGGTAGCAGGAGTAGTATGCGATAAGAAAATACCAGTCAAGCTAAAAATCAAGATCTACAGGGTAGTATTAATGTATGAATAGGAAACGTGGGCTTTAAGACGAAACAAGGAGGTAAAGCTTGAGAGAACAGAGATGAGATTGCTGAGATGCATTATGACAGCATCTGCTTGAAAGATTGGAAAATTATGAAATAAGAAAAATGACAAGTATAGTAAAGACTACAAAGGTGACAAGTGTCACGACTGAGATGGTGTGGGCATGAATTTGAGGATGTGAGGGTGGGGATGGAGTGAGGATTTATCACTTTCTCTATTCATTGGAGAGATCACGTTCAATCAGAATGCGAATTTATTTTACCCCTTTTTGGGGAAACTGTTAATCACGCTTATTGACCTTCTACTAGGATTCATCCACCTTCTTTCGAGGCAATCAGAACTATTTAAAAGGATTCATGTGATAAATGGATGTTATGTCTCTCTCTCTCTCTCTCTCTCTCTCTCTCTCTCTCTCTCTCTCTCTCTCTCTCTCTCTGTGAAGGACTTCGACTAGGATGTCCACGCTCCCAACAGGCTATAAATCCCTTCAATTCTCTCCATCTCATGCATATTGCATATGTGTCTTGATGGGTGCCATCTCTCTCTCTCTCTCTCTCTCTCTCTCTCTCTCTCTCTCTCTCTCTCTCTCTCTCTCTCTCTCTCTCTCACCGTAGCCCTCTGGATTACCACATTACAATCGCTATGATCATAAGATCATTATTGGTCGAAGTGATGACGACTTCGAATCGAAATGAGGTTATTGATTTCTGTTTGGTGATTGCCTCGGATTGGGAAGAGGGACTCTGGCTTCACGTGGGGATTTGAGAAGGGAAGCTGGGAGGATATGGATACATTAATCCGGATAAATTTTTATATTTTCTAAATTTGAATGTTTCATCGGCCTTTATAATCATTTCACGCTTGACTGAAACCGTAATTATTACTTTGGTAATAGGTGTGTAAGCACTGACATTTTATCGGATTCTGTGTGTTTTAACGTTTTAGATGGTCGCTTACGATAGTAATTGATATAAATCTATCCATGGAATGAACTGAGGGTAGCTTAAGAGCAATTAATGTAAAGGATGATTCCATGTCACTCTAATCCTCTTACCTTACCACAACTAAGCTGCAAATTGATAACACATTATATCTCATTGTCCTCATTTGAGGACGCCTAATAAATCATAATCTTATAAATAATTTATTTCATAAAACAGTACAAATACAAATGAAATAAAAAATAAATAATGAATTATCAACTGCTTCATGTAAAAATTACGATCCAGTGATATATATTTAGATGTTTTCTTGGGGTTTACTTTCGGTGTAAAATCAAGTACAGTCATCCCACCATTCAAATGTAAAAACAGTACGAAGAAGACTGAAACCTGACAAAGAAAAGAGTAACAACATGACTCCCGGGACAATAAAAGAGTCGGATCATAACGCCCTGCTTTCAGAACCTGGTTAGGATGCCTAAAGTTGTTTGGTGAGAAACTTACTTCCCATGACTTTACCCTTCGCTCCCAATAGATTTCAACGCCAACGAAATTCATGAATTATAGCACAGAAGGTATTATTATTATTATTATTATTATTATTATTATTATTATTATTACAAGCTAGCTTATAACCCTAGTTGGAAAAGCAGAATGCTATAAGCCCAAGGGCTCCAACAGGGAAAAATATCCCAGTGAGGAAAGAAAACAAGAATATAAATAAACTAGAGGAGAAGAATAAACTATTAGAATATTTCTAGAACAGTAACAACATTGAATTAGATCCTTCACATATAAACTAGAAAAACTTATGTAATAAAATAGAAAATATCTGGGTATACTGTATATATAAATACTAGTTTATGTGACCTGTCAAAATGACGTTTAACTATTTAAATGGATATGCACACACCCAGAGATTCAACCCTTCCTACCCCCTCTCGTCAGGTTATACGTCTGACAATGTCACTAAGCGTGACCGAAAAAAAATATATTCAGTATTTACTGTATATGTGATAGCCAAACACTTGCTGTTTATATATTATTACAAAGCTGGTTTAGTGTAGAGTAAATACAGTAGTTTATATATGATTTTATGTATGTTTTCATATGTGCATTGAAGAGAGGTTAGCCAGTTCTTGAGATGCGTTCCTCTCGTGTAGATTTAATTTTACTATGTAAATTACAAAAGACTTTTGTCGTTAATTTCATTGTATTCTTTATTAAAGTCAGTATATGTAAATTTACATTATTTTTAAGAATTAGCTTTTTTATTTCACTTAGTTTTTTTTTACGAAGTCTTACATAAGCTGTTTAGAGTGTTATGTGACCATACAAGATAAGAACAAGGGATTTTGTAATATTCTTTTATATTTTTAGATGTATTGCATCATGTTGGTGAGAGAATACGCAATATGCCATGTGCTTTGAAAATTTCTCGAAAAACCTAGTGATAGATCTTATCTTTTTTTTATTTCGAGGACAAAGGGTGAGTGGAGCTAGCTGACTGAGAGAGTTTGTCTCGTGTTGCGTGGATACGTGTTCGAGAGAGCAATACTTGGTAACTCTGATGCCTTAGCCCAGCCCCCACGCTTCCAGAACTTGCTCTCCTGGAAGCTTCTGGAAGTAGCTAAGTTTCATATGCAAGACGATCCCAAGGTTGCATAGTGAGATAGAGAACCTTAGCCTTAAGATGTCGCCATCTCCCCTCTGTCTCAGCTCAGAGTATTGTTTTAAAAGTGTTCAGTACCTATGGTGTGTCCTCTCCAAAGTGATTTTGTACTCCTGCATATATCGTGTGTAGTGAGTTAAAACGTTGGTGTGAATTTGGCAGGTGATTTTAAATTTATGGTGTTGTTGTGAGTGTTGGCATTAAGTAAAGTTTTTGTAAATGGCTCTGTAATAACGAGAAAAGATTTTGTATCGTGATCTGGTTATCTATATTCATAAAGTATCGAACTTAAATATTTGTAGTCAGTTTTAATTTCAAGTGAAACAAGTGATTGCATAATTTTCATAGTAATATTTCTTTTATCTTAGTCCAAGGTTTATTTAGATTTAATATTCAAAGTCAAGTGGCTATATAATTCTCAGATCGTAACATTTTCGCCTTAATATTTCGAGGGATTTATGTGTTTTATGTAAATTCTTTTCAAAGTGTTGTAATTTATATACAGGTAGAATATATTTGTTTGTGTAATGAGTGTATTATTTCAATCACCCCTGTTTAATTCATATTCACTCGTATCCAGTTATGAACCGAAGTTAGAGTTTTATATATATATATATATATATATATATATATATATATATATACTGTATATATATATATATATATATATATATATATATATATATATTCTATTCCTGTCATACTAAGCGTTATTGTCAAACCTATGGCTAGTATTTCCCTGTCCCTCTGGTAGAAGGAAGAGGAAGATCATACCCTGGTGAGAGGGTTGTAGGTAGTAAACGGGGAGTGAGAACGATTGAATATGTGTGTGTGCATATTTAAATGTTTAGCCATCATTTTGACGGGTCGCGTACATTAGTATAAACATATTTTAGAATTATTATTCCTCATGTTTACTCTTATTTCTACATATATAACCTTTAATAAATTCAGCAGTCTAAGATATATTGCTTCAGAACCATGACGGAGCAACTAAAATTCCCCTGTCATTGCAGACCACATTGCAACCGAGGCAAAAGGAAAAGATGAACGAATCGATATGAATGTTTTCTTGGTTTATCTATCTGCATTTAGAAACAATCTTTTACAATGCTTTTATTAGTATGAAAAAAAAGTATTTGCGTGAGTTAGTAAGTTGAACATTATGATTGTCTTTAGTATCTGATTAATGGTATTCGTATGACATGTTTTTAACAGTAATATAATGAAAGTTAGTTTCTTTCTCTTGAAATCCTTGTCATATATATATAATATATATATATATATATACATATATATATATATATATATATATATATATATCTATATATATGTGTGTATATACATATATATATATGTATATATATATATATATGTGTGTGTGTGTAAATGTATAGAGACATACGACAACAACAACAACAACATCAGCAACAACAACAACAACAAATGAAGCCATTTTTAATCCACTGCCTTAAACATATCTGTGGTTTGGCCAGTTTTCATCACCATGCTAGCCCCTGTGGATTGGTCAAGGTTGTGTTTTTTGTCTAATCTCTCATTATTATTATTATCATTATTGTTATTATTATTATTATTATTACTAGCCAAGCTACAACCCTAGTTGGAAAAGCAAGATGCTATAAGCCCAAGGGCTCCAATAGGGAAAAATAACCCAGTGAGGAAAGGAAATAAGGAAATAAATAAATGATGAGAACAGATTAACAATGAATCATTCTAAAAACAGTAACAACGTCAAAATAGATATATCAAATATAAACTATTATCAACGTTAAAAACGGATATGTCATATATAAATTCTTTAGACTCATGTCAGCCTGGTCAAAATAAAAACCTTTACTGCAACTTTGAACTTTTGAAGTTCTACTGATTCAACTACTCGATTAGGAAGATCATTCCACACCCTGGTCACAGCCGGAATAAAACTTCTAGAATACTGTGTAGTATTGAGCCTCATGATGGAGAAGGCCTGGCTATTAGAATTAACTGCCTGCCTAGTATTACGAACAGGATAGAATTGTCCAGGGAGATCTGAATGTAAAGGATGGTCAGAGTTATGAAAAATCTTATGCAACATGCATAATGAACTAATTGAACGACGGTGCCAAAGATTAATATCTAGATCAGGAATAAGAAATTTATTAGACTGTAAGTTTCTGTCCAACAAATTAAGATGAGAATCAGCAGCTAAAGACCAGACAGGAGAACAATACTCAAAACAAGGTAGAATGAAAGAATTAAAACACTTCTTCAGAATAAATTGATCACCGAAAATCTTGTAAGACTTTCTCAATAAGCAAATTTTTTGTGCAAATGAAGAAGACACAGACCTAATGTGTTTCTCAAAAGTAACCAACCTAGTATGGGTGGCCCTAACTAGTACAGCTGATCATGGCGATACACAAACCTTTAAGGTATCCCCAAAAGGGTTGTGTATGTGTATGTGTGGTGTATATATATTATATAGATACATATATATATATATATATATATATATATATATATATATATATATATATATATATATATATTCTTACGAAGCTGGTCTACATGAAAGTAGAATTAAATAATATATGTAAGTTACATGAGACTTTCCTCATTCCTTTAGTTGTATTTTCATTCATTTCTGAATATGTAAATTTACGTTATTTTTAAAGAATTAAATTTTCATTTCATGTAATTTTGTTACTAAGTCTTCTGTAACTTGTTAAAAGGTTTGCTGTATGACACACAGGCTAGGTATTGCATCATATTCCCACATAGTTGTAAGTTCCAGGAAGGTTCTCGTCTAAAAATTATTCTTTATTTTTAATGTTACGAGAGGAGGTGGCCGGAGGTAGCTGAGAGAGAGTTGCTTCGCAAGCATCAATAGTACCCCTTCTTCATATTGCCAAATTGACAACCGTATGCCGCTAGAGAAATGCCCCCACGCCACGAAAATGATTTACTAGAAGTTACTAGAATGAATTAAGTCAATATATGAGGACCTAGCAATGCATAGGAGACACAGAGATCCAGACTATCCCTTTGCAAGAGCTAATGTCTGCCAGCCCTCTCTCCAGCCACTACATAATTCCTCTCAAATGTAAATAGTGTTTTCCTCTCCAAACGTGAATAATGATTTCTCTCCAATGTATACTGTGTATAGTGTTGTTCAAACGTTGGTGATATTGTTGTGTGTTATTTTAAGTGAAGCGTGTTAATGTATGCAAAATTTATTAGTTGGGTTTGTGACTGGCCCTGTGTAATTAGGTTAAATAGTGAAGTGTATTAAATTTTGCCCAATTGTTCGGTAACGTTGTGTGAGCCTAAGGACATAAGAGTATCAGTTAAGTATATGTAAGTGTAATTTTGATTTATTTTCTATAAGTGTTACTGTGTCTTTTATTCATTAATTGTCAAAATTAAGTATTTTTTATAAATTAATTTATAGTGAAACAAGTGATTGTATAATTTTTTATAGATTATCCTTTTTTGTCTTAGTCTAAGGTCTAATTCAGATTTGATATTTCGAGTGATTAATTTTGGTATTATTTTTTTGGAATTGTTTACTTTTTATAGAATATATTGATTTTTATAAAGTGTGTATTATTTCGATCACCATTACTTTTCTCAGTACTTTGCTTGTATCCCCTGAATGAGAACCGAAGTAAGAGATTGATTTAAGAATGGTTCCTGTTAAATGTAAAGTGATCTCCCAGTTTTGTTTCAAGTGTAAATTAAAGAGACCTTTTAGATATTCAGTGTTCATATATATTAGTGTCTTGTTATTTACACATCATTCTCAGAGCTCAAATTATGTAATATAAGCAGGTGAGCTTTTTAGCTCGGAAATTTACATAATTTGCTAGTCGTAATAATATATATATATCTGTGTGTGTGCGTGTGGGAAAAGAGAGACTGAAATAGCAGTGACTTGATACCAATGCATATAATTTCTTAAAAGTATAGTTTTTCCAAGAATTGTTCATGGTTATAGTGTTTACAAGAAAAAATCACGATTTTTAGGGCTTGATGTCGTGAATACATAGAAATTAAACGCTGGTTCTTGAATGTTAATTGGAGCGTGAAATGTGAATGCATAGATAAGAGAAATAGAGGTAATGCTCCGTATAGCGTGGAAAGCCTTGTTAAAATAATGAGCAGCCGGCGAGGGACGAAATTCTTTTGCCATGACAACGTTTTGATAAAATAAATTAGTCTTGAACAGAATATTTACTGTAAAGAAAAATAATAGAGAAAGAAAATTAGCAAAAGAAAACATGACTCAGAATCTCTCTCTCTCTCTCTCTCTCTCTCTCTCAGCTGCTAAATAAGACTGAAGACCTTTGGAAAAGCGTAATAACGAGAGTTTTATTAAGAGTCGAGT
This sequence comes from Palaemon carinicauda, assembly GCF_036898095.1. Taxonomy (NCBI): domain Eukaryota; kingdom Metazoa; phylum Arthropoda; class Malacostraca; order Decapoda; family Palaemonidae; genus Palaemon; species Palaemon carinicauda. Next base: position 59,943,614 of record NC_090757.1, on the reverse strand, counting down.
CATAACAATCCCACTTCAGGGCTTGTTTGAGGGTCCTGAAGTCAACTTTATTATGGCCGTATATTATTTAGGAAGAAACTGCTTCATTAGAATTGTGCTTTGTGTGTTTTCAATAGTTTAAAGGTCGTTCATGAAGGGCTGAGGCAAGGTACAGTGACAGTGCCCTAGCCGGACTATGCCCTAGAGACTAACCATATATCCTTATGATCAGCGCCGATGCCCCCTCTCCACGTGAGCTAGGGCTAGGGAGGGCCAAGCAATGTCTGACAATGACTCGGTAGGTAATTCTGTAGGTTCCCCAAATCCACCCCTTACTTAGCTCACAAGACTGGTGAGGTTGCAGACACTATAAGAAACTATTGAGCTTGAACGTAACCTGACCTCCTGCCCAGCAGAATGCTAGGCACGGTAATTCCCTATTGTTTTATATCATTATAGATGTGTTTAACTACCTCTTTAATCTTGGATATCAATGTTCAACTCTGTGTAACTGGTGACTGATTATTCAAGTAATATCTTATTTTGTTTGGTCTTCACCATGATTACTCGAAAGATAAGAAATATCCCATAACATTTTGCGCTCTTGTGTTCAATTAATGTTACGCCATCCGTTCTTTTATCTCATTTGGCTTTTTCTATGACTCCGGCTAAAGACCGGAGGGGTGGCACATTACGTATTATGGCCAATATACAAATCCAACTCTATATTTTTTTATTCAGTCATATTTGTGAATAAATTCTCGGATGAAAACCTTCACGAATAGTTTTGATATGAAACGAAGAGTAATTTGCAAGACTGTGTTCGAAGATTAAGAATTCATTCCAGCTCAGACGTACAGTACAACAACCAAAAATGCTTTTGTTTCCAGTCCACAGTAGGACAAAGGCTTCAGACAGATCCTTATACCTGGGGTTTGGCCAGTTTTCATCATCATGCTTGCCAACTGCAGATTTGTGATAGTGGAAGAATTTACTCTGAACGCTCAAAGCAAACCAACCTAGTATGGGTGGCCTTAACTAGTCCAGCTTTGCTGATCAAGACGACACAAAAATCCTTTCATCACGCTAAGGTATCCCCTCTCAGTACAGTACATATCAATGCGGCCGAATTTAGCTGACATTTTCGGCGGCGGGGTCAATATCTCCTATACCGATAAATATATTTAAATGAAGTTTTAAAGTATTATATATATATATATATATATATATATATATATATATATATATATATATATATATATATATATATATATATATATATATATATTTCACGGGGTTTGGTGGGTGTTATGTGAACTAAATTCATGCCAATTTTCGTATTGATACTTGCTACAGAAAAGTCACAGTGGCCATTTTTCGATATCCGCGAGAGGCCGATTTTCGGCGGCGGCTGTAAATTGCTCGTAGAATACTTTACATATCTAAATGAAATTTTCAGGGATTTATGGGATGAATACTTACTTCGTCCGTATCCATTTTTATGTTGATATCTACCATAGAAAAGCCACAGCAAACGTTTATTTCGGTATGGGTTGAATGGTTATTTTTGGCGGTGGAGTAAATTAAGAATAATTCACATATCCAAATGAAAATTTCAGGGATTTTTGGGGAAACATAGCTTATCTGTTTTTGCCATAGACTATGGTAATATCTACAAGTGAAAAGACAGCTATCATGTAGCCTTCTAAAATATGCTTTTAAATGTAGCAACTTTACAGTGAACTGCGTGATAGTGAGCGACATCAACAAGGGACAATGCTGATCTCATAAACAAGATCCGTCCCGAGTTCCACCTAGTAATAGAAGGGAAATATGTGGTGTGGTGTAGCTGTGATCTTTTTTTTTTTTTTTTTTTTTTTTTGCATATATTTAAACCAAAAAGTAGTTTCTCCATCACAATTATCAATTCAATTTCAAAGTTTTCCTTCAAAAAGATTTTCTTGAAGTATTAAAAACTAGTGCACCCGAGCCGTCAAAAATTATGGTTAAATATACAGATAGATATGCACACACACGTTGACACTACCCTTCCCACCCCCTCCCCTTCCATAACTACAACCCACAGTTTATGCAATTTGTGAGGATTTTGGTTTCCATGTGTACTTCTCAGGGTACCCCTCTCATAAGGGTTTGACTACTATCTGTCTCCTTACCCGAGTAGTTATAAGTCTGTCAATGTCGCTCAACGTGACAGGAAAGATATATATATATATATATATATATATATATATATATATATATATATATATATATATATATATATATGTATATATATATATATATATATATATATATATATATATATATATATCTGTATATATATATACACGATGCTCTTTGTTATGTAGGGGGAATTAAGAAAGAAAGTGTTACCCCCGTCTCTCTCTCTCTCTCTCTCTCTCTCTCTCTCTCTCTCTCTCTCTCTCTCTCTCTCTCTCTCAAACTGAATAGTTTGCCAAATGACCCAAAATTTACAAACTGTTGAATTTGTCTGATGCGCTAATAACACTTCGTCATGGGAAAGGAAGTGAGCCATTTATCAAAATGTTCTGTCCCTTTTTTTATTGCCCCCATTAGTGTGAAATGTCAGCCGTATTTTTTAATATCTCTAAATACAACCATATTTTCATGTCAATAAAGTATTTATTTTTTATTTGGAACTGGAAATTACTGTTCACAAGGGCCATCGAAACTTTGTCGTTCATATCTAGATCACGGTAAATACTTCAACAACAGTTGTAGTAGTTTGTGGTCTGGTACGTACTTTCTAGCAGTGCATTGAACGGAACAGTCAATGTAGCTCGGAAAATACAACACACACACACAAAAATATATATATATATATATATATATATATATATATATATATATATATATACATATATATATATGTATATATATATATATATATATATGTATATATATAATATACATATATATACAAATATATTTATATATACATATATATATAAGGGTTTGCGAATCACCATGATCAGCAAAGCTGTATTAGTCAGGGCCAGCCATACTAGATTGGTTTGCTGTGACTCGGCTTTGAACTGCATCGCGTTTTTTTTTTATTAAGGATTTGTGTTTTATATTTTTTCCTATTTCGGCATAATGGTGTTCCTCTTATTCACTCCATTTTTTTCATTTTCTAAAAAAAAAAAAGTCTCCCTTTATCTTTTGTGCAGATCTTGAAACTCTTTTTCAAGCCCATATGTTCGTTTAAAAATCGTCAAAAGATGGTTACTTGTTCTTGAATGTTAATTGATACGAGGAAATCTAAAACTGAAAAATACGAACATCAAACAGAAATATAAACGAACACAGGAGAAAATCTCCTAGAAAAAACAATGGTTGCTTTACATCTCCGTGTTTGGTTTATATATATATATATATATATATATATATATATATATATATATATATATATATATAGATATATATATACATATATACATATGTATGTATATATACATATATATACTGTATATATATATATATATATATATATATATATATATATGTATATATACATACATATATATATATATGTGTGTGTGTATGTGTGTATGTTTCGTTCCGGTTACGTTAAGCAGCATTGCCAGGTGTATAACTATTTTGTCTCTCCCCGTTCCTCGGGTAAGTAGGGAGAGGAGTAGTCATACCTTGAGAAGCACACTCGGAAACCACAACAAATTTCCGAAACTGCCGTATTGTAATTATGAAAGGGGGAGGGGCTGGGAGGTGTTGCATCTGTGTGTGCCTTGCTGTCTAAATATTTGGCCATCATTTCCGACGGGTCGCGTACACTAGTTTTTCTATAAAGAACTAATATTCGATTCCTGTTATTATTTGAGACTTTTAAACTCATGAAATTATACGTTCCGCGAATGATCGTCTATCGTCTATTATCGATGTAAATTGGTATCTGATAAGGAATGAGAAGAGCTTTTGTGTGTCTCCTCTGTCAGTTTCAACGAAGTTATCAAGGAACTGTCTTCAGAGCTACTGTCATCACGGGCAGTTAGTAATTGGGCTGTCAGGTCTCAGATGCTGATAACAGACGGAAAAGATTTTATTTACGAATCCTCTTTCCTTCGTTTCGTTTGCAATTAGTTAACGATCAATCTTTTCCCTTTCTCCATCAAATGTCACAGGTTGCATCATTTTATCGGATGTTAAATTGCTATTTTTTTCTTAAATGTGAATGTCTGCTTTTTATAACGTTGTGTGGTTTTGTAAAATTTTATATATATATATATATATATATATATATATATATATATATATATATATATATATATATATATATATATATATATATACATATACATATACATATATTTATATATACATATATATACATATACATATATATATATATATATATATATATATATATATATATATATATATATAATCCTTCGTTACTAGTACATTGTAGATCAAAGGCCTCAGACATGTCCTTCCACTTGCGTCTTTTTATGGTCTATCTGTGTCAGTCCACACCCGCAAACATTCTTAGTACATCAATACATCGTCTTCTCTTCCTTCCCCAACTTGTTCTACAATCTCCTAGGGACCCATTCTTTTATTTTTAATGTCCGTCTATTTTCTGTCATTCTGCTAATGTGTCCTGCCTAAGTCCATTTCCTGTTGTTTCATGTTAAAATATCCTTTATATTAGAATGCCTTCGTAACCATGTTGGTCTTTTTATGTCTCTTAGTGTTATTCCCTTCATTATTCTTTCCATAGATCATTGAGTTGTAATTAGCTTATGTTCTAGGGCTTTAGTAAGGTTCCATGTTTCTGGTGCATAATATGATACTGGTAGGACCATCTCTTTAAATACTTTTGTTTTTAGAGAAAGTGGCATTTTACATTTCATACTCTACTTTTTTTTTCCAAATGCTCACCATTCCATGTTTATCATTCTTTTTATTTTGATGTTGTGTCCTGGGGAAACACTTACTGTCAGTCCTAAGTATGTATATTCATTAACAATTTCTAGAGTCTCGGTCATAACTCTTATTTGTTGTCTCTCTGCATTTTCATTGAACATTATCTTTATTTTACTTTTTTGCTTTCTCTATTTAAATCTTGTATCATATTTTGTAAGTCCTCACTTGATTCACAAAACTCAACCGTGTCACCTGCAAATCTCAAGTTGTTAAGGTATTCCCGATTAATAATAATTCCTACATTTTCCCAATCTAAACTCTTAAAAACTTCTTCTAAACATGCTGTGAATAATTTAGGAGAGATGGGGTCTGCCTGTCTAACTCATTTCTCAATCGGAGTTTTCTCACTATATTTCTGTAGTTTTAGGATCGCTGTGCTTCCTATAGATATATTTTCAAGTGTTCTAGCATAAGATTCTTCTATTCCTTGTTTTAAGGGTTTTTTTTGCTGCTGAGGTATTGACTGAATCAAAAGCTTTCCAGTGTCTTTAAATGCCTTACATAGTGGTATGTCATATTCTGTTATTTTTTCCATTAGTTGGTTAATCACATGGATTTGGTCAATTGTTTAATACCCACTTCTAAAGCCTGCCTATACTCTTGGTTGATTAAAGAATATATTACAGTATGTATGTATATATATATATATATATATATATATATATATATATATATATATATATATATACATACATACATACATACTGTAATATATGTATATATGTACATATATATATATATATATATATATATATATATATATATATATATATATATATATGTGTGTGTGTGTGTGTGTGTGTTTGTGTGCGTAAAGTTTTTTTTTTCAACATTAGGCTTTTTCACATAAAGGAAGTAATGCCATTGAAACAATTCAACAGTCACTCTGCCACATTCATTGCTGTACCACTTGCGCATTAAAACTTCCATCATCATCATCATCATCTCCTACGCCTATTGACGCAAAGGACCTCGGTTAGATTTACCTAGTTGTCTCAGTCTTGAGCTTTTAATTCAATACTTCTCCATTCATCATCTCCTATTTCGCGCTTCATAGTCTTAAGGTCCTAAGCCATGTAGGCCTGGGTCTTCATGTTCTTCTAGTGTCTTGTGGAGCCCAGTTAACTGTTTGGTGAAGTAATCTCATGGGGAGTGCGAAGAGCATGCCCAAACCATCTCCATCTACCCCTCTTCATGATCACATCCACATATGGTACTCGAGTAATCTCTCTTATAGTTTCATTTATAATCCTGTCTTGCCATTTAACTCCCAATATCCTTCTGAGGACATTATTCTCAAATAAATTAAATCTATTGGAGATTGTTTCATTGTCATACCATGACTCATGTCCATAGAGTAACACCGATCTCACTAAACTGATAATTATATAGTCTGATTTTCATATGGAATTTTAGGCGATTTGATTTCCAAATTTTACTTAACCTAGCCATTGTCTGATTTGCTTTTTTCAATCTTTCGCTAAACTCTAATTCTATAGACTCTGTGTTGGAGATCATTGTTCCTAAATACTTGAATGATTCTACCTCATTAATCCTTTCTCCTTCCAATGATATTTCATCTTCCATTGCACATTAAAACTTCCACACCAATATTTTTTTATACACTTAATATATTCATACATAAAAGATTCAGCAGTGTCATATCAAATCCTCCTGCATATTAGACTTTTATATTTATTTTTAGTTACGTCGTCCTCACCTCTCCCACGTGCTGTTATTCAAGTCTAGTATTTTTAGTGCCTAATAATCATATTTGGAACGTTTTTTACTCCATTTAATTTTTTTCATGTGGGCTGTAAATCTATAATTTTTAATCTTTTGGGGGATAATGTTTTTTTTTCTCATTATTTTAGTACATTGATATTTGCAGTTGCTATTTCCTTTATAATTATATAATGTATTCCTGAAAATTGTTTAATATATAAATGCCTTTAAAAATTTGCAAAGATTTTCGGCATATCAAGTATAGTTTGCTTACCATACCCTGCTGATCCACAGAATGCAATCCATGTTGAATTGGAAGTATTCTGTGGATCAGCTAACTTACAGAAATTGAATTCTTTAATTGATCTGTATCTATTGGGAAAGAAAATTATTCCAAAGGAAAATATTCTCTTTGATTTCGAGTTGCGTCGTGGGTAAAGCCAACAGAGTAAGATAATTTAGGGCTCCTAAATGCCCCACTATCTTTTGTTTGGCAATTCCTATGCTTATATATTCTGTAAAGGTCTAAAGGTCACTCATGATCGTCAGAGCCAAAGGACTGGACAATATCCTAGAGAAGCTCCACATATGATCAGTGCCCAAGCCTCCCTCTCCATCCTAGGTAGGACCAGGAAGGGCAAGCAATGGGTGCTGATGACTCAGAAGGTAGACCTATAAGCTTCCTCAACCCTACCCCACCTCCCCCCCCCCACGATCCCTAACTGAGTGGAAGTTTTTCGACCTACTAGAGGGCTTGAACTTCCGACCCACGTATCGTGAGCCAAAGACATTCCGAATAGTCTATTGCAGCCCTGAATTGGCAGTTTAAAAGGATGTCTTATTCAAAATTGTATCTTGAGCACTTTTACAATTAAAGTAAAACCTATCATTAGCTTCCATGCATGTGAAGACCTGGGATAAAAGGGAAATTGCTGGATTCCAACCTCTCGAGTTCCTCAAAACTATTATTCTTTTATTCTGAAATGAAAGCTTTGTTGTGTATCACTTAAAAGACTCAAGGTTCCTTTGAGCGAAGCTGGTAACAGTAATGCATTTCTTCCGGTGATCCATAAAAAATAATCCCATTTTATTAGTTTAATAAATGAATCTCTCTCTCTCTCTCTCTCTCTCTCTCTCTCTCTCTCTCTCTCTCTCTCTGGGGATCATTTCATTACGATGGCGATGTTAGTGAAGATTATTAACGAAAGGAGATTGACACTGTTTTATTGTTATTGATTTGTTCGAGAACGTTTTAACTAATGATGACTGAGTCGATACGGTGTCACAGACATTAATTTCAAAATGAACTCTAATTGGGAAGAGAGATTTGGAATGACTTTGGAGAAATAAATTTTCTCAATAAGTACTGTAGTGCCTGTTAGCAAAAAGAAATTAATATATTTCTCTGCTAGAAATGTATGCTACTAGTATGTAGGCCTATGTGTACTCGCATGCATATGTGTGTACGCCTGTTCTCTCCCTTATGTAATAAAAAACAAGTGTCAGGGTGTATATATATATATATATATATATATATATATATATATATATATATATATATATATATATATATATATACACACACACACATATATATATATATATATACACATATATATTTATATATATATGTATGTATGTATGTATATATGTATATATAAATATATATATATATATATATATATATATATATATATATATATATACACTTACAAAGCTGGTCTAGCATGTGACTAAATATTTTAGTCATGTATTTTATGTCTGTATTTTAGAGATGTATAGCCAGCTTGTAAGGTAAGTTCCACTCACGTATGATTAAGTAATGTAGGTAAATTACATAAGACTATCGTTATTCCTTTAATTGTATTTTCATTCAGTTTCATATATGTAAATTTACGTTATTTTTAAGAATAAACTTTTTATCTCACATAGTTTTGTTACGAAGTCTTATGTAATCTTGTAGGTAGTCTTATGTAATCTTGTAGGTACCCCTTCTTCAAATGACTAAGTTAGTAACCTTACGCCGTTAGAGCCATGCCCCCACGCCACGAGAATGATTTACTAGAAATTTCTAGATGAATTAAGTTGATATATATGGAGCCAAGCAATGCACAAGCAGAAGAGATCCAGCCTATCCCTTTGAAAGAGCCAACGTCCGCCAGCCCTCTTTCCTCTCAAGTGTGCATATTGTATCCTCTCAAACGTGAATAGCAATTTCTATCCAACATATGTTGTGTATAGTGTTGTTCAAACGTTGGTAATATTATTGAATGTTAATTCAAGTGAAATGTGTTAATGTAAGTGAATTTATATTATAAAGTTGTGTAATTAGGTTAAATAGTGAAGCGTATTAATTTTGCTTAACCATTCAGTAATCTTGTGTGAGCCAAAGGACATGACAGTAACGGTTAAGTATATGTAAGTGTAATTCTGATTTATTTTCTATAAGTGTTAAAGTGTCATTTATCCATTAATTGTCAAAACCAAATATTTTTATAAATTAATTTTTGGTAAAACAAGTGTTTTTATCATTCTTTGAAGTGTTATGTCATAAGTCTCAGGTTTAGTTTAGATTTAAATTTCGAGTGATTTATTTTTTATGTTAATTCTTATGAATTGTTATTTTTATATAATATATTTATTTTTGTAAAGTATGTACTATTTCGATCACCAATACTCGATACAGTACTTTGCTCGCTTTCTCTGTCTAAGAACCGAAGTAAAACGTTGGTTTTAGAATAGTTCACATAAAGTAATCACCCAGTTTTTATTCTGAGTTATGTAAAGAGACCTTTTAGATATTCAGTGTTTATATGTATTACCGCCTGGTTGTTACGTAATATTCTCAGAGCTCAAGGTATTTTCTCGTGTGTATCAAATCATGTAATATTAGCAGATGACTTTTGGAGCTCAGGAATTTACGTAATTCGCTAGTCGTAATATACTGTATATTTTTTGGTCCCCAGACATAGGGATCAAGCGAGTCTGTTTCAAATATTGATGATAACAGGGCCGTGTTTTGATTAAAGGGTTGACCAGTTTAGTGTTAATAGGATTCTGTGTATTGTTAGGATATATTTTTGGAGGGGTATAATTTTTGTAAAGTACAAGATGGCGAAATTGAATGTACAGGAATTTTTGTAAAGTACAAGATGGCACAATTGAATGTACAGGAATTTATGTAAAGTACAAGATGGCACAATTGAATGTACAGGAATTTTTGTAAAGTACAAGATGGCACAATTGAATGTACAGGAATTTTTGGAAAATCCAGTTGTTCAGGAATTGGCGGAAACTAACGTAACTAAAGCTCAGTGGTTCACTATTCTAATGGCATGTGGTGGCCATGCAAGGAGTGGAATGATTAAAGCCAAAATCAAGTGTCTAGCCTTAGAAGCATTGATAAACTCAGGAAAGTTCCCAGTAGAAGATATTGTAGCAGCTCGCGAACTTTTGGAGAAGGTTGAAGCAGAATTTGTAGCGAAGCAAGTATCAGTTGACTTAAGAACTAAAGGAATGAAAGCAGAAAGGAATGTAGAGGCTGAGATTTGACAAATTGCAGCAGAAGAAAATTTGATCGAGTTGAAGATGATGGCAGAAGAGTGAGAAAGGGAAGAAAAAGAGAGAAAGAGGCAAGAGAAATTGCAAGACATGCGAGGGAAATGGAAGCAAGACAGGAGGAAAGAGAGAGAAAGAGAAGAAGCAAGAGAAATTGCAAGACGAGAAGAAAAAGAGAGAGAATGGAAAGAAAAAGAGAGAAGATGCAAGAAAAATTG
>NC_090757.1:59923148-59928148 GCF_036898095.1 Palaemon carinicauda | reverse complement strand
ATATTTTTGACTACATGACCACAGCGTCTTAAGCATTATTAATTCCGTTTGTGGCAATAAAATAACTAAGAACATTTTAAAATTCATAAAATTATTTATCAGGAATTTGTTTTTTTCGTTATCAAGACCTTGAAGTCTTTTCAGTTGACATCGTTAAGGGAAACTTCATCGCGTATGCCCTAATGATGTTATGGAGTTTATCAATATAAGGATTATTATTATTATTATTATTATTATTATTACTAGCCAAGCTACAACCCTAGTTGGAAAAGCAAGATGCTATAAGCCCAAGGGCTCCAACAGGGAAAATAGCCCAGTGAGGAAAGGAAATAAGGAAATAAATAAATGATGAGAACAAATTAACAATAAATCATTCTAAAAACAGTAACAACGTCAGAACAGATATGTCCTATATAAACTATTATAGTGGGTTTATCATAAAGCCGTAAAATTAATCGCTCATCATTATCTTGTATTGATATTTTTGTAAAACACCAACACAATATTTGACTTTCTTTATTCACTTAAAGAATATTCTAGTAATGTACTCTTCATGGAATACAAGATTTATTATCCATCAGAATCCAGTTTTTAAATTTTCAAATTCGATTATCAAGCGTCAAAATGATATAAGCAAACTAGTGTACGCGAACCGTCAAAAGTGATAGCTAAATGCTTACATAGATTTGCACAGAGATTCAACCCTTCCCAACCCTTCCTCCTTTCCTCTTCGGGTATCCCCTCTCCCCAGGGTATGACTACTCCCTAACCCCCTACCCGAGAGAAGAGGAGAGACCGAGTAGTTATACGTCTGATAATGCCACTGAGTGTGACCGGATGTATATATATATATATATATATAAACTATAGGCTACTATCTCTCTCTCTCTCTCTCTCTCTCTCTCTCTCTCTCTCTCTCTCTCTCTCTCTCTGTATATATATATGTATGTATATATATATATATATATATATATATAGAGAGAGAGAGAGAGAGAGAGAGAGAGAGAGAGAGAGAGAGGGTAGCCTATAGCTTATATAAAATTTACATAAATATATATATATATATAAGGTATAGGCTACTCTCTCTCTCTCTCTCTCTCTCTCTCTCTCTCTCTGTATATATATATATATATATATATATATATATGTAAATATATATGTATATATATACGTATATATATATATATATATATATATACATATATATATATAAAGAGAGAGGGAGTGGGAGAGTAGCCTATAGCTTATATATATATATATATATATATATATATATACATACACATATGTGTGTATAAGCTATAGAGTACTCTCTCTCTCTCTCTCTCTCTCTCTCTCTCTCTCTCTTTCTTTATATATATATGTATATATATATATTTGTTATATATGTATATACAGATATATATATATATATATATATATATATATATATATATATATATATATATATATATATATATATATATATATAGGGAAATATCTAAATGATACACGGTTGAAAACGTCTACTTATGGCACCCATTGTCTACACGTACTTTCAGAAAAAAAAATTAATAAGTAAAAATCAAGCATCCCTATACCAAGACACTTCCCCCAATTTTGGGAGGTAGCCGACATCAATAAATGAAACAAAACAAAAAGGGGACCTTTACTCTCTACGTTCCTCCCAGCCTGACAAGAGACTCAACCGAGTTCAGCTGGTACTGCTAGGGTGCCACAGCCCACCCATAAAGAAAATTTTAAATGACGTGGCAGTCAATGTGAGCGGTTCTGCCAACAGCGGTTCATAAACCCATCAGTACAACATTATCTTAATTATTTTCTCGGCGGGAAATCTCTGTCCTCAAACTGGCTACGTCGTCCTCAATTGAACGATACCCGATATTACCATTTCCTCGGGAGTTTGGTTTTCACATAAATTCTGACAGAAATAAACTTGAACCGTTATGGTTTGAGGGAGACATCATCTCCAGATATTAGTAGATGAGAAAGGAGACGAAGCAAAGTGTGATTTCAATATAAGTGATGATCATGATAATTGTGAATTTGATGATGATGAGGATGAAGATGATGAATCAGACAGTGATCAAGCAAGTACTATTGACATGATTTTTTTTTTATTTAAATAATCTACAATTCTTAGTTTAACAAACAAAAAATTTCTTTGAAGATAAAATCACTCATTCAATTGCGCTACCATGGTATAATTTAGCTTAGTATGACTCAATTTAGCTTAAACGAATACATTTCATACAGGCAGTATGCAAGTAGGCTAAGTCATTAATAGTAAACTGTGGACATTTATTAATTCATATTATCTCAAGATTGTGAAAACATGTTCATTATTTACCACCGTGTGTTCTGTATGCTACCTATAACTGCAAATATAGACTCAAAAGAAAGCTTATATAATATGGAATTTTTGTATAGAGTATTTACCCACAGAATCATTATTTTATTCCTGAGAGGATTACGTTTCCAAAGAAAAATATGTTTTTTTTTCGGTTTGTCTGTGTACATTTTGTATTACTTTCAAAATATATATTATACTATTAGAAATTTTGCTCTTTACCTATATTTCTTGATATATTACAGTAGTCCCTGCAGAATTTCATGAAAGTCTTGAATATATCTGACAGGCCATATAAGGTTTAATGTAAATTTATGTGAGGCGGAGTTGAGAGAACGGACCTAAGTTGAGTGTAGTCGCTATGTTCTTGACATAGGGCAAGACATAGGATATCAAGAAATGTGATTTGAAAAAAGAAAAAAAAATAGCAGAAAACATCCTGAGGGGTGGTCCTGGCACACGGTCTGTGATGGAATAATCTAAAAGACTTCTCCTATTATGCTCTGTTCTTTGATGGAGAGGTAAAAGGTCTTTGTCATAAAAACAAATGGTCGGATATCTAGAATATTCTTTCAGATGCTAACCTTCTGGTGGCTGTGATGGTATAACCTAGAAGACCTCTTCTTGTGTACTCTTCCTTGATGAATATATACACTGTCTGTCATAAGAACAAATGGTCGGATATCTAGAATATTTTTTAATATGCTAACCTTCTGGTGGCTGTGATGGATTAACCTAGAAGACTTCTAGTTTGCTCTGTTCCTTGATGAAGATGTACAAGGGCTTTGTCATATGAGCAAATGGTCGGATATCTAGATTCTTCTTTCAGATGCTAACCTCTGGTGGCTGTGATGGAATAATCTAGAATATTTTTTCTAGTAAGCTCTGTTCTTTAATGAATATGTACAAGGTCTTTGCCATATAAACAAATGGTCTTATAGTCTATATCTAGATTATATTTTCGGATGGTAACCTGGTGGCTGTGATGGAATAACCTAGAAGTCTTCTATTAAGCTTTGTTCTTTGAAGAAGATATACATGATCTTTGTCATATGAACCAACGGTCGGATATCTAGATCTTTTCTCTCAGTGCTAAGATTCTGGTGGCTGTGATGGAATAACCTAGAACACTGACTCTACATAGGGAAAAAGCTTAGCTTCTTCTTATAGAAAACTGAAAGCAGATTAGTATGAAATTTTTTATCGAGTTATGGATGGAGATGTGAACAGCAAATAACTGCTGACAAAGTATTTTTGAGTAAGGTATATTTAAAAGCTATTTTTTTTTCTAACTTAAATTTTGGCCGATTGCGTCGTTGGAAACTTGACCAGAAAACCTATTTGTTGATAAATACAGCACTAAACGACCGTCGCATGACCGAGAAGTAAGTACAAGGCCTTTGTTGAGGGGCAAGTGTGAAGATAATTGATTAAGGTTATTCATTGTAGATGATCAAACTGACTGACCTTGATGGGATAAGAAGAACTGGATAAACTAATATGGATTATGCTTTGACTGAGAAGTATAAGGTACTGATTAAACGGCAAATGCAAATATATGTTGATTGTTTCAAGTTATCCAGTGTTGATCTTTGACCTGACCAAATATTAAGGAATAAGAACATCAGGATTGACTATGAATTGTGTATTGACTGAGAAGCACAATGAAAATATGTATTGATCTATTCTAGTTATTCATTGTTGAATTTTTAACTGACCAAACATGAAGGAATATAAAGATAATGACGTGCTAATTTTTCATTATCCATTGAGTGAGAAGTAAAATCTATTTCAGATGGGTAAAAGAAAAAATATATAATTAATTAAAGTTATTCAGTGTTGATAATCTAACTGACTTGGTCTGAAAGAATAAGAATAACATAAGCATAGTATTTTAAGGCTAGACAGATAGGCCAAGAGTTTAGCCAATCGTTAACAGGAAATTTGGTTAAAGTATTGTAAGGGCTTTTTATGGAGCAGCTTGCAATGTCATTTGCACTACTCATTTTTACTTATTTAATTAAATAGTCTATTGAACACTGGCCATTATCATTTACTTTACCATCATCGTTTTCTTCAATAATTGGCTTAAGAAGGTTTGATAATTGAGAGACCTTTTTAAGCTTACCATTACATGTTTAATGTTGTTTGAATTTTTGTGACATTCTTGCTCTCAACTGTTAGTATGTAAGCTCGTTATCTGTTGAATAAACCTCACTTGTATTCACCTCGCCCATCTGTTAGCATCTAACATCGATGTTGCCACAGTTTACTTCACATTCAACCATGTAAAGAAGTCCCCAAGTAACTGAATTGTTGAAGAAATGTAAAGCAGTTATTAGTTCATATTCATCAAACTCATTAAAGTCGATAGGGTATTCATGGTTAATTTGTATATGTAAATATATATATATATATATATATATATATATATATATATATATATATATATATATATATATATATATACCTGTATATATATATATATATATATATATATATATATATATATATATATATTTATATGTATGTATATATACATTTGCAAATGCACACGGAATGTTTGTCGTTCTAAATAAACAGGTAGAAATGTGGCTCATATGGTATACATGTAATGTGTATGAGTTTAGAAATAATACAAATCAATATA
>NC_090757.1:59880648-59918148 GCF_036898095.1 Palaemon carinicauda | reverse complement strand
CAGGCTCCGGCAATTTTGGGTCTCAGGGTATAGATTTCCAGTCTGCCAAGCCAAATGATGGTAATAATAAATATAATAATGTAGCTAACAACAGGGTAAAGCAGTCAGGTGTTCCAACCTATTATAAGAATGAGAAGACTCAGGGAAATATTTCAAATGGAGAGCCCTCTAGATTCTTCTCCAAAAACAGGGTAGTGTCTGGTAATGTGAGCAAAGGTAATAGGACCTGTTTTTGGTGCAATAAGCCTGGACATTATCAAGCTCAGTGTAATGCCAGGAGGAGGTATCTGGAGAGAAATAATAACAATATTGACAATCCTATATCTGTAAT
The DNA here is from genome assembly GCF_036898095.1 of Palaemon carinicauda. Classification (NCBI taxonomy): domain Eukaryota; kingdom Metazoa; phylum Arthropoda; class Malacostraca; order Decapoda; family Palaemonidae; genus Palaemon; species Palaemon carinicauda. Next base: position 59,917,817 of record NC_090757.1, on the reverse strand, counting down.
AACAAATAAGACTATTCCTAACACCCCCAAGGTTGAGAATCCACCGGTAACGGAAGGTAGCAATGTAAATAGTGGTGATGACAGCAATGTAAAACCAACTGGTAATAGACCTTCATGACTCTATGATAAATATATATGGCCGGGTAGACTGGTTACGAATTCAGGAATTCTAAAGGTAAAATTTTTGCGAGACACAGGGTCAGCTCGTTCTTTAGTATTAAGGGAATCTTTAAATGGTTTAGTTGAATATTCAGGGAATTACGTGATTCTGGGAGGTTTCCCGAATACTGTGGTTTCAGCTCCATTGGTGGAAGTTGAATTATCATTCCCTGGGTATAATGAGGTAACAGAGTTGGCTGTGGTGGAGAAACTCCCTATTCCAAATATAGATGGTATTTTAGGAAATGACATGGTAGACCATAGGGGTCTGGAATTATTCCCTATTGTGACTGTGAATGCTTGTCCTGTGACGGTGGTGACTCGGGCCTCCGCTAAGGCAGCTGATTTGATAAATGATGATGACTTAGATTTAAGTAGTTTAGAAGTAGAGTTAGAAAGGCCCGGGCCAGTAGGTAGTCCTAGTAGTACTAGTAATATCTTGCAACTTGATTGGGACCGTTTAACGTTTATTGAGGCTCAGAAACAAGAGTTTGATTTTGAGTTGGGTGACACAGCCGATTTAACTAAACCGAGGTTTTGTGTAATGAAAGGTTTGTTATATCGAATTAGTCGTCCATCTACACATGATCTGAACAAAACTTCTCGAGTGGAACAAATTGTGGTTCCCTCACAATTTAGGGAGTCTGTTTTGAAGTTGTCACATGATGATTCTTTTTCTGGTCACTTTGGAGTATTTAAGACTTTCAAAAGAGTAGCAAAATGTTTTTGGTGGCCAGGATTGAAATCATCAGTAAAACAATTTGTTAGTAATTGCGAGGTTTGTCAGGTGATGGGAAAGCCCAATCAAGTGATCCCTAAAGCACCTCTAAATCCCATTCCTGCAATTGGGGAACCTTTTGTGGAATTGGTTATAGATGTGGTGGGGCCTTTGCCCAGAACAAAGACTGGGTTTACTCATCTCCTGACCATCATGGACCGAGCTTCTAGATTTCCTGAAGCATTCCCAATGAAAAAGATAACTTCCAATGCAGTATTTGAGAAGCTTGTTGAATTTTTCTCCCGATACGGACTTCCTCGTAAAATTCAGACCGACTGTGGGACGAATTTTACGAGTAAGGTATTTAGGGGTAAGTGTGCTGAACTGGCCATTCAGTGCACTACCAGCGTACCTTACCATCCCGAGAGTCAGGGTGTGGTGGAAAGATTCCACCAGACACTTAAATCAGTTTTAAAAAAATACTGCTATGAACAAGGAGAGGATTGGGAGAAGGGACTTCCCTTTGCTCTCTTTGCCATAAGGAACCATCCAAATGCATCTACAGGTGTAGCTCCCTTTGAGCTGATCTATGGGCACAAAGTACGTGGTCCGTTGGAAATTTTTCATGAATTGTTATCATCTGGGCAGAAAAAGGAACTTAATGTGATGAAATTTGTAGAGAATTTACGGAAAAAGTTAGCCATTGCGTGGAAATTTGCAAGAGAAAATTTGGCTTCCTCCCAAGTAATCATGAAATCAAATTTTGATAAGAAAACCAAGGTGCGATCGTTTGAGCCTGGGGAATTGGTATTGGTGTTGAGTACAGACTCAGACAATTTCCTTGAGCCAAGGTATAAGGGGCCCTGGAAGGTTTTGAGAAAATTGTCTGAAGTGAATTATGAAATTGAAGCCCCCGGGACCAAACGAAAGTGCCGGGTCTTTCATATTAATAGATTAAAATCTTATATTTCAGGTGGTAGGGATCCTTTAGCTATAGTGTGTGAACCTGTGTCTGTAGAAGTAGAGTCTCCAGAGGATAACTTTGAGGACTTGGTTGGTCAGGTATCTTCTGATGCTCTTTTTAATAACGTTCAAAATCTAGAGGTTTTGAAAAGAGAGCTGGACCATCTGGAGGTTACCCAGAAAAGGGACATTATTAATTTAATCTGTTCTTTTCCAGAAATATTTCTTAGTTCGCCAGGTAGGACGAGGTTGCTTCAGCATGATGTGGATGTGGGCAGTGCTTCTCCCGTAAAGCAAAGTCCTTATCGACTAAATCCAGTGAAAAGGGACATAGTCGAGGAGGAAATAAAGTATATGCTGAAACACGACCTCATCCAACCTTCGATAAGTCCTTGGAGCTCTCCGATAGTTTTAGTTAAAAAGTCTGATGGAAAGTACAGAATGTGTGTGGATTACCGTAAAGTTAATGCCAGTACCAAAAATGACTCTTTTCCTTTGCCTCGCATTGACGACTGTCTCGATCAGATAGGGTCTGCAAAATTCATAACCAAGTTGGATTTGCTGAAAGGGTATTGGCAAGTGCCCCTGTCTGATCGAGCCCGGGAAATTTCCGCATTTGTAACTCCCTTTGGGCTTTACGAATGTAAAGTGATGCCCTTTGGGATGAAAAATGCTGCATGCACCTTTCAGAGGCTTATGAACAGAGTCATTTGTGGGTTGAAAGGCACTGAGATTTATATTGATGATTTAGTTGTTCACAGCAATGATTGGCAAACTCATATAGTAAGATTGAGAAAAGTGTTTGAAGCTTTGAGGGATGCCGGTCTTGTTGTGAACTTGGGTAAGTGTGAATTTGGTAAAGCCAAAGTGTGCTATTTGGGTCATGAGGTTGGTTTGGGTCAGGTAGCCCCTAAACAAGCCAATCTCGATGCCATTTTAAATTTGAAGAGGCCGAGTAATGTCAGGGAAGTTCGGAGAGTCCTGGGAATGACGGGTTATTATAGAAGGTTTGTGCGAAACTTCTCGGACATTGCTCAGCCGCTTACTAAGTTATTGGAGAAAGGACAGAAATTTGCGTGGTCTCCTCAATGTGAGGAGTCTTTCATTAAACTCAAGCTGGTGCTGATATCAAACCCAATATTAATATCCCCTGATTTTCAGAAACCTTTCATTATCGCGGTGGATGCTAGTGATGTGGGCATTGGAGGTGTTCTCTTTCAGAGAAATGGGGCTGGAGAGGTACTTCCCGTGTCTTACTTTAGCCGTAAACTATTGGCAGCAGAGAGGCGGTATTCAACTATCGAGAAGGAGGCCTTGGCCTTGGTTCGTACTTTGTTACATTTTAAACCCTATGTGACCAATTTCTCCTTCCCGATAGAGATTTGGACTGACCACAATCCTCTAGTGTTCATAGAAAGGATGAAAGGGTCCAATCAGAGAATTTTGAGATGGGCTTTGCAGTTGCAGGAATTCACTCTGGTTATAAAACATATTAAGGGATCGGAGAACCGCATTCCTGATGCCCTTTCTCGTATGTAATCTTGGCTTTTGTCCCTCCCTCGCCCTTCTCGTGTCTTCATGGGGTTTGTATAAAACTATTTTTCCATAGTAAAATCTAATGGCCAGTATGGGTGTGCGTATGAGTGAGTCCTTATCTTAGAGTTTAGTTTATATGTAGGTTTGGTTAAGTGCGTTATTTTTGTATGTTCAACCTTAGTAAGGTCTATCAATTTTTTCCTATTATTTTGTACTCGTTGGAGGTATAGTTTAGCCTTTAATTTAAGAGTCCCATTTTCTGATTTGGTAAGTCTTCTTCGTGAAGCTATGTGTTTTTTTTTTCTTTTTGGCATATGTATTGTTATATTTATAACTTCTTTTCAGGTTTTGTATTTCCGTAACATTGTTAATTAATTTTCATTTCAGCATTTTTACAGTATTTAATTTTGAAAAAAAAAATGTATTCTATGTGAATAATTTTTTTTTGTTTTGGGGGAGGAAGGTATTAGGTTAACGTAAAATGATTTCTTTATTTTATTTAAATCAGCCTTGTTTTTCTTTTTAAGTTAAAGTATTTTTGTTGTTTGTTTACTATAGTGTTAATGTAAGTGGCTCTCCGATTGTTGAATAGTGTTTTTGCGCCTCCTCCTCCTCCTTTGTGTATTAGTGGACTATCGTTTTAACGATTGTTTTTTTTTTGCTGTGAGTGTTGGGAAGGTGATGAGTGGACATGGTCGACCAGTGAAGGGGGTTCGGGCCTTGACAAGCTCTCACAGACACTATTTCCCGTCTCAGCATTCATGGTGTCTTGGAGGACGACTTTGGCAATTACCTTCGCACTTCTGATGAGTGTTTAGCAGATGCTCTGTCATCTGCGACGGTAGTTTTCTGCTATTTGTTCCCGTCGGAGGATTTGTACGGGAATTGTGTCGACGCTGTTTCCCGACACTGAACCTTGATCTTACTGGCCGTATTCCTCCAGTCCAGCTGTGTACGAGTGTGAGAGCAAACTGGCTCGTGAGGTGATAAGTAGGGAGGCTGACGCCAGGTAAGACAAATTATCGTTCCTCTTTTATAGGGAAGTGGATTGCCCTTCAATGCCTGGCGTACAGTTTTACCCTTCAGTATAAGCGGCTTGATGGATTAAGTACGACCCTGTATTCAACTCCCCTTCTGTACTTCACTTGAGGTGAAGTTATATATATTATTAATTGTCTAATTCTATATATACGAGTTCTATTGCTATGTTGTGTAACTGTTTAATTCTGTATTGTTTAGTTTTGTAAGATAGGTAGGAATATTAAGGTTTTCGTTGTTTTCATCTCCTACTTCCTTCTTCCTTTTTATTATTAGGTTATTGACTTTGGCTAGCTGTATTTTGGATCCACCTCGTTATTATTAAGTGTTTTCTCTCTTGGAATTTTCTCATGTTTAGGGTTTAGTGTAGTAGCTTTAGGTTATTTTCTTGTGAGTTCCCGAGAACCATTATTTGTTGTCTTGAATATGTGTAAGTGTATTTAATCTCACAAGGTTGATTTAAGTTATTGTTCTTGTTTATAATAAATATTGTTAAGTTTTCTTGGGTCTTTGTTTCCGTCTTTCCTTATCACTGACGTATTTTTACCGACTGCAATCCATGAGAATTTAAGAACCTGCATTACAACCTGGTAGGTTGTAACAATATGTATATATATATATATATATATATATATATATATATATATTTTGGAAGTCATTATAATTACCTGACGAGATCTGCCTTTTTGGTTGCTGATGTGGGGCATCGACTCTCCTTGAGCAGTGTGCTATGATATGATGCATTATCAAGCACAAGTACAGATGGCTCGGGAAGGGATGGCAGAAGTTGCGTCGTTAGCCACTGTTTGAACAACTTTGCATTCATCTCGCCATGGTAGTCTCCCTGATTGGTCTTGGCCAGGTAGCACAGGTATGAACCATCTATAAAGCCCTCATTCGTGCCAGCTGCCATCACCACAAGACGCCCACCTTCTCCAGGAGGAACCTGACGACTGTAAGTGGGGCTGGTGATATCCTGCGTAGTGTCTGCCCATACCTGTTGTGGGCCATCCTCGTCGTGAACCAGGTTTCATCTACGTAAACGACCACTCTCCCCTCCTCCCGCTGGCGTCGTAGATCACAGAGAGCAGTTATCCGGCGGCATACAATTTCCAGAGATTCCTTCCTTACATACATCTTACGTTGGAAAGTTTTATACTTGAATCCCATAGAATGCATGAGTCGAAGTACTGAAGCCCATGATGTCACTTCTGGAATAATGCCAGCTGTTTTGAGGTCATTTGTCAAGGAACCAACAGTAAAATGCTCCTTTTCGGCAAACTTTCTGTGGATACAGCGACGAATGGCACCAATCGTAAAGTTATCAAAGACAGGCGGCACTTGTGATCCTGACGAGGGTGAAGGAACGGAACTGGAGGCACGGTTGACGGTGACCCTCACTGCACCTGCAGTCATGCCCAAAACATAGCCAACACGGTCGTACGGCCTAAGAAGAAGAAAAAAAATTATATCGGATGATCCGTTGGTCTGATGGAGATTTTAGCACAAAAATCTTATTTTAACAAAAATAGTTATACTAAGACTGTTTACATACAATCTCTCTCTTTCTCTCTCTCTCTCTTGGTGGCATAGTGAATAGTTAATGGAAATGTTCAAAAGCCTGAATGACATTACAAGTATTATAATCATGTTACGCTAAATACAAATCAGACCATAAACATTGGATTTAAACTAGAAACTGAATAATTACCTATTCAGGCTATAGTAAATATGGCCACGGGCTTTCTCTTGACTATAAAGTTGCAAGTCGTAAGACAAATGCAGTTTTGCAACCACGGGGGCAATTCCAAATCTTGTTAGCCATTCTTGACTGTTATGGGTTTCAGTGGCGATGGAACAAGGTGAATGGGTGTCTGGTGGATGGGCGGGGCAAAATTTTGTCAAAGGGTGTTTACATTGCTTACGTAATGAATGTTTTCGACTCGCGGCTCGTTATCACTGGCCATGGCATCGGCTGGATCATTTTTACTCTATAAAAATTAAAACTATCGGGTTTAGGTTATTGCTAATGCTGACAAAATTTGTGAGTGGTTGTAAAGTATACATATGTCAACTTTCAGCTACATCCGATGCTTTGATAAGGAGCAAAGTCCAAAAAACCGTGTTACAGAGGCCTTGAATCTCATAGTAGTGTACGCGACCCGTCAAAATGACGACTAAATATTTAGATAGATGAGTACATGCACGCACATGCACATAGATTCAATACTTCCCACCCCTTCCCTTTTCTGACTACAACACGGCAGTTTCGGTAATTTGTGGGAGATTGTGGTTTACTATTGTACTGCTTGAGGTACCCCCTCTCACCAGGGTATGACTACTCCCTCTCCCCCTACTTGAGAGACGGGGAGAGACTGCGTAATCATACGTTTGGCAATGTCGCTCATCAAGACATGAAAAAATATATTTTACATAAATAGATATATAGTAGGGTGAGGCAATTTTGGACACCTTTTTAGTAACCTTTGTACAAAATCTATATTAATAATTTATGACCAAATACCAAACATGTTTTCAAGAGAGGGAGGACTCATCTATAAAAATGGCTTGTTTCATAATCATCAAAGAATTAGAAATTCTCGTATTACAGTAATAAAAAAAATATCTCAGAGGCGAGCCAATTTTGGACACGTCTGTATCTCCGTTAAGCGCCAACGCTCAGTTGGGAAAACTATGACAATTTGTGGTCCCTATCTATATAAATATGCTAGAAAAAATTATAGACTTACATAGATTTTTGTGTCCGTAATCCAAGATTGTCCAATTTTGCCTCGCCAAGAAAAAAGTGAGAAGTTTGCCTGTCCAATTTTGCCTGACCATGGTTTTGAAAACTGTCCAATTTTGCCTTACTTTTTGAATAAGTAAATCAAACTTTGTATTGGAGCACACAAATATACTTTTATGTATAAATATGCATATATGTAATAATAAAAATTCAAAATAAGACATAAGGGGTGCAGTAAAAGGGGTGGCTGCCCGAAGGTGACACCCTAAAAGTGAGTGACACCCTGAGAGTTACATAAAAAAAAAGTTTCTTTCCAGCTCGATGGTTATATGATTTTCAAAAAGTTATTTAATGCTGGGTTACTTAAAGCTGTTGACACTCAGGGGGTGAAACCTTCAAAAAGATTGACCAAAACATGGTAACATCCTCGAGAGGGGTGTCAACCCAGATGCTAGAAATATCTAAAAAAACTCTACTATATACATTGTTCATATAATAATTCACATATCCAAATGAAAATTTCAGGAATTGAAATAGAATATATTTTCACTGTTCCTGCTAATTTCCATGTTGATAACTGTCATGTTGCCTTTTTGATATGGTGTTAAATGGAGCAACATTAGAGTGAACAGCATGATAGATACATCAAGGAGGGGCAAAGCTGATCCCATAAACAATATTCGTCCTAAGTTGTACCTATCCATTTTATTCTTATCATTGTTACCTCATACTATGAACGAGCCATCAAAGAGATACTTTTACCTACAAAAGAAAGGGATACAATCGAAGATTTAAGAAAAAAAGATGAAATGAAGAAAAATAAAAGGAAAAACACAAAGAGAGATAGAAACATAACAAATCATGGAAATACAAAGCAACCAAATATCTCTCGATTCTTCAAGAAAAAATGTCTGCAAACGCTAACGTAAATACAAAAGAATCTAAATTGACCAGGGTAATAAATAGTGGTAATTGAACTGCTAGGATAGTCCCGATAGTGAATGATAAGGATTTATTTATACCTAAAATAAACGAAATAAAAAAGAAATTCAAATTATTTTGGAAGATATTAAGGATCGTCCATTATTTTGCATTGGTAGAGCAACAAAAGGGTTTTTAGAGGAAGAAGGAGGCTAAGTGACTCGCCTTGAGGTAGATGCTTGAAGCCACTGCCCACATATCATCATCATCATCTCCTCCCACGCCTATTAACGCAATGGGCCTCAATTAGATTTCGCTAGTCGTCTCTATCTTCGGCTTTTAATTCAATACTTCTTCAATCACAATATCCTACTTCATGCTTTATAGTCTTGAGTCTTCCAACTCTTCTAGTGCCTTGTGGAGGCCAGTTTAAAGTTTGGTGAACTAATGTCTCTTAGGGAGAACAAAGAGCATCCCTAAACCATCTCCATCTACCCCTCACCATGATCTCATCCACATGTGGCGCTCGAGTAATCTCTCTTAGTTTCATTTCTAATCCTGTCCTGTCATTTAACACCCAATATTCTTCTGAGGGCTTTGTTCTCAAATCTACAAAATGAGTTTCATTAATATACCAAGATTCACGACCATACAGTAGCACCGATCTCACTAAACTGATATATAGCCTGATTATTATATGTAATTTTAGGCGACCTGATTTCCAAATTTGACTTAACCTAGCCATCATCTGATTTGCTTTTTTCAATCTTTCATTAAACTCAAATTCTAAAGCTCCTATATTAGATATCATAGTTCGTAAATATTTAAATAATTCTACGTCATTAATCCTTTATCCTTCTAAAGATCTTTCATCTTCCATTGCATATTCCGTTCTCATCATCTGTCTTTCTTCTATTTATCTCGAGCCCAACCTCATGTGATTTTTCATGCATTCTGGTAAGCAAGCTTTCCAAGCCCTGTGGTGTTCTCCTAATTTTTTGTTACCAATCCAGTCCAATCCTTCTCCACCATCCCCACCCGATCTATGTATTGCAAAATCTATGAGGAGGGTAAACAACATAGGTAACAACACATTCCCTTAGAGTACTCCACTTTTCACTGGAAATTCGTTTGATAAGACGCCACTAACATTAACTTTGCATTTGCTATGCTTATGAACAGACAATTAAATTTACATATTTGAGAGGAACTCCATAATGTCGCAGGACTCTTCACAAAATTTGCCAGAGCACATAATCAAAAGCTTTTTCATAGCCCACATATACCATCAAAAGTGGAATTCTATATTCTACATATTGCTGTACCACATGTCTTAAATTAAAATTTGGTCAGTACAACTTCTACCTTTTCTAAATCCTGCTTGTTCATCTCTCAACTTTTCATCAATCTTTCTCTCTAGTCTCTTTAGAATGAGCATTCTATATATTTTCATGACAGCTGACGTAAGTGTGATGCCTCTGTAATGATTGCAATCAGTCAGATCTTTTTTTGTCCTTTTCACCAGCACTCCTAGCTCCCATACATAAGGCTTTGCCTCTTCACGCCACATTCTACAAAATAAGCTTGTAGGTAATCTGGGAGTCACTTCATTTTCCGGCAATATCATCTCAGCAGTTATTCCTTTGTATCCAAGGGCTTTCCATCTTTTGAGTTTTTTTTTAAGAATATCTTCGTCTTCAAACACACCTAATGCATTCATGGGCACATCAAGGTCTTCATCAGTTTCAGGTATATCAACCAAATCATTCCCTTCGTATTTCCTATTCATGACCTCACTAAAGTGTTCAATCCAACGTTACTTTTCTTCATGTTCTTTTGTTATAGCAGATCCATCTTTCTTTTTGATGGGTATATGCTTCTTTTTTCCCGTAGAGATTTCATTAATAATTCCAAGAGCAATTCCTACAACAAAGCCACTCCCTGAATTCATAGCTTTTTCAGCCTCATCTGCTTTCCTGTCTAAATATTCTCTCCAATCATTCTCGATATTTCTTTTGACCTCACTATCAATACTGAAATACTTGGCATGCTCTGCCTTGTAATTTTCATTACTTCCTCGAAAACTTTAAGAAATCAATTTCTGTCTTTGTCTTCTTTTTATAGTATCCCAAGTATCATTTGATATCCATGGTTTTCTCCTTGTAACTGCCTGTCCCAAAACTTCGTCTCTTAAAGTCTCTTAAGACTGTAAATCGATTCCTACATTCAGTTACAAAGATTTCTGTGCTCATCCTCTAAAAGCTTAGTTGTATCAAACTTAGGTATTCTATCTACATTTCTGTTGGGTTCCTTCAGTTTTAATATTTGTGTGGCAATGGGGAGCTGGTGATCACTACCAATAATTGCACCTCTATAGCTTGTTACATTTCCCAGAATCCTCTTTATCAATGGCTATGTGATCTATTTGATATTTGTAATTGCCACATGGTGAAGTCCTTGTATATTTGTGGATCTCCTTCCGCTGGAAAAGAGTACCTCCAGTAACAAGATTGTTTGTTGAAAAATAACTTATAAAATGTGCCCCATTTTCATATGCAACTTCGCCAAGAACCTCAACACCCATCACATTTTCTATCCATTGACTATTCCTTCCAACTTTAGCATTGACGTCATTAATCACAATTTTCATATCTCTAGGTTCTCACCTATTATACTCTGCAGTTCTTCACAGTATTCATCTTTCCTTTCTTCAGGGGAATCATTTGATTCGCCTTGGAAGATGGAATCTTCGGGATCTTGAACCCTTCTGTGAAGCCTCTTCCCTTTTTGCCCGGAGGGCAGGCTGTCATGCGTTTGCGGGGAGGGGAACGGGGCAATTTTAACCTGTCAAAAAGTTTTCATTCTTTTTGCCTCTCGCGCGAGTGCGAAGGAGAGTGCTGGAGCGTTGGCGCACAGGATGCTGCTGGAGCTCAGTTTCTGCTGAAGCACAGTTTTTGGTGAAGGCGCAGAAAAGCGCTGGCGCGCAGGAAACCAATGCGTAGGGTAAATATACAAAGAATAGGCCAGACTATTTGGCCTCTATTTTGAAGTACCTTACCTCTAGCATTAGAGGCTCTTTGACCTTTTAATTTGAGGTGCCATACTTCCAACATTAGAGGATATTTAAGCTCTATTTTGAGGTGCCGTACCTTTAGTATTAAGGGCTCAATGACCTCTATTTTGAGGTACTATAATCTTAGCATTATATGTTCTTTGATCTCTAATTTGGAGTGATTCACCTCTAGCATTAGAGGCTCTTTGACCTCTATTTTGAGGCTCCTTACTTTTAGAATTAGAGGGTCTTTGACCTCCATTTTGAGGGTCCTTACTTTTAGTATTAGAGGCTCTTTGACCTCTATTTTGAGGCTCCTTACTTTGAGCATTAGTGGGGTTTTTACCTCTATTTTGAGGCTCCTTACGTTTAGCATTAGAGTCTCTTTGACCTCTACTTTGAGGCTCCTTACGTTTAGCATCAGAGGCTCTTTCACCTCTATTTTAAGGCTCAATACTTTTAGCATTAGAGGCTGTTTGACCTTTATTTTGAGGCTCCTTACTTTGAGCATTAGAGGGTCTTTGACCTCTATTTGGAGGCTCCTTACGTTTAGCATTAGAGACTCTTTGTCCTCTATTTTGAGACTGCTCACTTTTAGCATTAGAGTCTCTTTGACCTCTATTTTTAGGCTCCTTACTTTTAGCATTAGAGGGTCTTTGACCTCTATTTTGAGGCTCCTTACTTTTAGCATTTGAGGGTATTCGACCTCTATTTTGAGGCTCCTTACGTTTAGCATTAGAGGGTCTTCGACCTCTATTTTGAGGCTCCTTACTTTTAGCTTTAGAGTCTCTTTGACCTCTGTTTTGAGGCTCCTTACTTATAGCATTAGAGGGTCTTTGACCTCTATTTTGAGGCTCCTTACGTTTAGCTTTAGAGTCTCTTTGACCTCTGATTTGAGGCTCCTTACGTTTAGCATTAGAGGGTCTTTGACCCCTATTTTGAGGCTCCTTAGTTTAGCATTAGAGGGTCTTTGACCTCTATTTTGAGGCTCCTTACTTTTAGCATTAAAGAATGTTTGACCTCTATTTTGAGACTGCTCACTTTTAGCATTAGAGTATCTTTGACCTCTATTTTGAGGCTCCTTACTTTTAGTATTAGAGGCTCTTTGACCTCTTATTTTAAGGGTCCTTACTTTTAGCATTAGAGGCTCTTTGACCTCTATTTTGAGACTCCTTTTAGCATTAGAGGGTCTTTGAACTCTATTTTGAGGGTCCTTACTTTTAGCATTAGAGGGTCTTTGACCTCTATTTTGAAACTCCTTTTAGCATTAGAGGATCTTTGAACTCTATTTTGAGGCTCCTTACTTTTAGCCTTAGGGGGTCTTTGACCTCTTATTTTGAGACTCCTTTTAGCATTAAAGGGTCTTTGAACTCTATTTTGAGGCTCCTTACTTTTAGCATTAGAGGGTCTTTGACCTCTATTTTGAGGCTCCTTACTTTTAGCATTAGAGGCTCTTTGACCTCTATTTTTAGGCTTCTTACTTTTAGCATTAGAGGCTCTTTGACCTCTATTTTGAGGCTCCTTACTTTTAGTATTAGAGAGTCTTTGACCTCTATTTTGAGGCTCCTTACTTTTAGCATTAGAGGGTCTTTGACCTCTATTTTGAGGCTCCTTACTTTTAGCATTAGAGGGTCTATGACCTCTATTTTGAGGCTCCTTACTTTTAGCTTTAGAGTCTCTTTGACCTCTGTTTTGAGGCTCCTTACGTTTAGCATTAGAGGGTCTTTGACCTCTATTTTGAGCCTCCTTAGTTTAGCATTAGAGGGTCTTTGACCTCTATTTGGAGGCTCCTTACTTTGAGCATTAAAGGCTCTTTGACCTCTATTTTGAGACTGCTCACTTTTAGCATTAGAGTCTCTTTGACCTCTATTTTGAGGCTCTTTACTTTTAGCATCAGAGGGTCTTTGGCCTCCATTTTGAGGGTCCTTACTTTTAGTATTAGAGGCTCTTTGACCTCTATTTTGAGGCTCCTTACTTTGAGCATTAGAGGGGTTTTTACCTCTATTTTGAGGCTCCTTACGTTTAGCATTAGAGGCTCTTTGACCTCTATTTTGTGACTGCTCACTTTTAGCATTTGAGTCTCTTTGACCTCTATTTTGAGGCTCCTTACGTTTAGCATTAGAGGCTCTTTCACCTCTATTTTGAGGCTCATTACTTTTAGCATTAGAGCTGTTTGACCTTTATTTTGAGGCTCCTTATTTTGAGCATTAGAGGGTCTTTGAACTATATTTTGAGGCTCCTTACGTTTAGCATTAGAGGTTCTTTGTCCTCTCTTTTGAGACTGCTCACTTTTAGCATTAGAGTCTCTTTGACCTCTATTTTTAGGCTCCTTACTTTTAGCATTAGAGGGTCTTTAATCTCCATTTTGAGGCTCCTTACGTTTAGCATTAGAGGGTCTTCGACCTCTATTTTGAGACTCCTTACGTTTAGCATTAGAGGGTCTTTGACCTATATTTGGAGGCTCATTACTTTTAGCATTAGAGGCTCTTTGACTTCTATTTTGAGACTGCTCACTTTCAGCATTAGAGTCTCTTTGACCTCTATTTTGAGGCTCCTTACTTTTAGTATTAGAGGGTCTTTGACCTCTATTTTGAGGCTCCTTACTTTTAGCATTTGAGGGTCTTCGACCTCTATTTTGAGGCTCCTTACGTTTAGCATTAGAGGGTCTTTGACCTCTATTTAGAGGCTCCTTACTTTTAGCTTTAAAGTCTCTTTGACCTCTGTTTTGAGGCTCCTTACATTTAGCATTAGAGGGTCTTTGACCTCTATTTTGAGGCTCCTTACGTTTAGCTTTAGAGTCTCTTTGACCTCTGTTTTGAGGCTCCTTACGTTTAGCATTAGAGGGTCTTTGACCCCTATTTTGAGGCTCCTTAGTTTAGCATTACAGGGTCTTTTACCTCTATTTTGAGGCTCCTTACTTTAAGCATTAGAGGGTCTTCGACCTCTATTTTGAGACTGCTCACTTTTAGCAGTAGAGTCTCTTTGACCTCTATTTTGAGGCTCCTTACTTTTAGCATTAGAGGGTCTTTAACCTCTATTTTGAGGCTCATTACTTTTAGCATTAGAGGCTCTTTGACTTCTATTTTGAGACTCCTCACTTTCAGCATTAGAGTCTCTTTTCACTTTCAGCATTAGAGTCTCTTTGACCTCTATTTTGAGGCTCCTTACTTCTAGTATTAGAGGGTCTTTGACCTCTATTTTGAGGCTCCTTACTTTTAGCATTTGAGGGTCTTCGACCTCTATTTTGAGGCTCCTTACGTTTAGCATTAGAGGGTCTTTGACCTCTATTTTCAGGCTCCTTACTTTTAGCTTTAGAGTCTCTTTGACCTCTGTTTTGAGGCTCCTTACTTTTAGCATTAGAGGGTCTTTGACCTCTATTTTGAGGCTCCTTACGTTTAGCTTTAAGAGTCTCTTTGACCTCTGTTTTGAGGCTCCTTACGTTTAGCATTAGAGGGTCTTTGACCCCTATTTTGAGGCTCCTTAGTTTAGCATTAGAGGGTATTTGACCTCTATTTTGAGGCTCCTTACTTTTAGCATTAAAGAATGTTTGACCTCTATTTTGAGACTGCTCACTTTTAGCATTAGAGTCTCTTTGACCTCTATTTTGAGGCTCCTTACTTTTAGTATTAGAGGCTCTTTGACCTCTTATTTTAAGGGTCCTTACTTTTAGCATTAGAGGTTCTTTGACCTCTATTTTGAGACTCCTTTTAGCATTAGAGGGTCTTTGAACTCTATTTTGAGGGTCCTTACTTTTAGCATTAGAGGGTCTTTGACCTCTATTTTGAAACTCCTTTTAGCATTAGAGGATCTTTGAACTCTATTTTGAGGGTCCTTACTTTTAGCATTAGAGGGTCTTTGACCTCTATTTTGAGACTCCTTTTAGCATTAAAGGGTCTTTGAACTCTATTTTGAGGGTCCTTACTTTTAGCATTAGAGGGTCTTTGATCTCTAATTTGAGGCTCCTTACTTTTAGCATTAGAGGCTCTTTGACCTCTATTTTTAGGCTCCTTACTTTTAGCATTAGAGGCTCTTTGACCTCTATTTTTAGGCTCCTTACTTTTAGCATTAGAGGCTCTTTGACCTCTATTTTGAGGCTCCTTACTTTTAGTATTAGAGAGTCTTTGACCTCTATTTTGAGGCTCCTTACTTTTAGCATTTGAGGGTCTTTGACCTCTATTTTGAGGCTCCTTACTTTTAGCATTAGAGGGTCTATGACCTCTATTTTGAGGCTCCTTACTTTTTAGCTTTAGAGTCTCTTTGACATCTGTTTTGAGGCTCCTTACGTTTAGCATTAGAGGGTCCTTGACCTCTATTTTGAGGCTCCTTAGTTTAGCATTAGAGGGTCTTTGACCTCTATTTAGAGGCTCCTTACTTTGAGCATTAAAGGCTCTTTGACCTCTATTTTGAGACTGCTCACTTTTAGCATTAGAGTCTCTTTGACCTCTATTTCGGGGCTCCTTACTTTTAGTATTAGAGGCTCTTTGACCTCTTATATTAAGGGTCCTTACTTTTAACATTAAGGGCTCCTTGACCTCTATTTTGAAACTCCTTTCAGCATTAGAGGGTCTTTGAACTCTATTTTGAGGGTTCTTACTTTTAGCATTAGAGGGTCTTTGACCTCTATTTTGAAATTCCTTTTAGCATTAGAGGGTCTTTGACCTTTTATTTTGAGGTGCCATACTTCCAACATTAGAGGATATTTAAGCTCTATTTTGAGGTGCCGTACCTTTAGTATTAAGGGCTCTATGACCTCTATTTTGAGGTACTTTAATTTTAGCATTATATGTTCTTTGATCTCTAATTTGAAGTGATTCACCTCTAGCATTAGAGGCTATTTGACCTCTATTTTGAGGCTCCTTACTTTTAGCATCAGAGGGTCTTTGACCTCCATTTTGAGGGTCCTTACTTTTAGTATTAGAGGCTCTTTGACCTCTATTTTGAGGCTCCTTACTTTGAGCATTAGACGGGTTTTTACCTCTATTTTGAGGCTCCTCACGTTTAGCATTAGAGGCTCTTTGACCTCTATTTTGTGACTGCTCACTTTTAGCATTAGAGTCTCTTTGACCTCTATTTTGAGGCTCTTTACATTTAGCATTAGAGGCTCTTTCACCTCTATTTTGAGGCTCATTACTTTTAGCATTAGAGGCTGTTTGACCTTTATTTTGAGGCTCCTTATTTTGAGCATTAGAGGGTCTTTAACCTATATTTTGAGGCTTCTTACGTTTAGCATTAGAGGTTTTTTGTCCTCTATTTTGAGACTGCTCACTTTTAGCATTAGAGTCTCTTTGACCTCTATTTTTAGGCTCCTTACTTTTAGCATTAGAGGGTTTTTAATCTCCATTTTGAGGCTCCTTACGTTTAGCATTAGAGGGTCTTCGACCTCTATTTTGAGGCTCCTTACATTTAGCATTAGAGGGTCTTTGACCTATATTTGGAGACTCATTACTTTTAGCATTAGAGGATCTTTGACCTCTATTTAGAGGCTCCTTACTTTTAGCTTTAGAGTCTCTTTGATCTCTGTTTTGAGGCGCCTTACTTTTAGCATTAGAGGGTTTTTTACCTCTATTTTGAGGCTCCTTACGTTTAGCTTTAGAGAGTCTTTGACCTCTGTTTTGAGGCTCCTTACGTTTAGCATTAGAGGGTCTTTGACCCCTATTTTGAGGCTCCTTACATTTAGCATTAGAGGGTCTTTGACCTATATTTGGAGGCTCATTACTTTCAGCATTAGAGGGTCTTTGACCTCTATTTTGAGACTGCTCACTTTAAGCATTAGAGTCTCTTTGACCTCTATTTTGAGGCTCCTTACTTTAAGCATTTGAGGGTCTTCGACCTCTATTTTGAGGCTCCTTACGTTTAGCATTAGAGGGTCTTTGACCTCTATTTAGAGGCTCCTTACTTTTAGCTTTAGAGTCTCTTTGACCTCTTGTTTTGAGGCTCCTTACTTTTAGCATTAGAGGGTCTTTGACTTCTATTTTGAGGCTCCTTACGTTTAGCTTTAGTCTCTTTGACCTCTGTTTTGAGGCTCCTTACGTTTAGCATTAGAGGGTCTTTGACCTATATTTGGAGACTCATTACTTTTAGCATTAGAGGATCTTTGACCTCTATTTAGAGGCTCCTTACTTTTAGCTTTAGAGTCTCTTTGATCTCTGTTTTGAGGCGCCTTACTTTTAGCATTAGAGGGTTTTTTACCTCTATTTTGAGGCTCCTTACGTTTAGCTTTAGAGAGTCTTTGACCTCTGTTTTGAGGCTCCTTACGTTTAGCATTAGAGGGTCTTTGACCCCTATTTTGAGGCTCCTTACATTTAGCATTAGAGGGTCTTTGACCTCTATTTTGGGGCTCCTTACGTTTAGCATTAGAGGCTCTTTCACCTCTATTTTGAGGCTCATTACTTTTAGCATTAGAAGCTTTTTGACCTTTATTTTGAGGCTCCTTATTTTGAGCATTAGAGGGTCTTTGAACTATATTTTGAGGCTCCTTACGTTTAGCAATAGAGGTTCTTTGTCCTCTCTTTTGAGACTGCTCACTTTTAGCATTAGAGTCTTTTTTTACCTCTATTTTTAGGCTCCTTACTTTTAGCATTAGAGGGTCTTTAATCTCCATTTTGAGGCTCCTTTCGTTTAGCATTAGAGGGTCTTCGACCTCTATTTTGAGGCTCCTTGCGTTTAGCATTAGAGGGTCTTTGACCTATATTTGGAGGGTCATTACTTTTAGCATTAGAGGCTCTTTGACTTCTATTTTGAGATTGCTCACTTTCAGCATTAGAGTCTCTTTGACCTCTATTTTGAGGCTCCTTACTTTTAGTATTAGAGGGTCTTTGACCTCTATTTTGAGGCTCCTTACTTTTAGCATTTGAGGGTCTTCGACCTCTATTTTGAGGCTCCTTACGTTTAGCATTAGAGGGTCTTTGACCTCTATTTAGAGGCTCCTTACTTTTAGCTTTAAAGTCTCTTTGACCTCTGTTTTGAGGCTCCTTACTTTTAGCATTAAAGGGTCTTTGACCTCTATTTTGAGGCTCCTTACTTTAGCTTTAGAGTCTCTTTGACCTCGGTTTTGAGGCTCCTTACGTTTAGCATTAGAGGGTCTTTGACCCCTATTTTGAGGCTCCTTAGTTTAGCATTAGAGGGTCTTTTACCTCTATTTCAAGGCTCCTTACTTTAAGCATTAGAGGCTCTTTGACCTCTATTTTGAGACTGCTCACTTTTAGCAGTAGAGTCTCTTTGACCTCTATTTTGAGGCTCCTTACTTTTAGCATTAGAGGGTCTTTGACCTCTATTTTGAGACTCATTACTTTCAGCATTAGAGGCTCTTTGACTTCTATTTTGAGACTCCTCACTTTCAGCATTAGAGTCTCTTTGACCTCTATTTTGAGGCTCCTTACTTTTAGTATTAGAGGGTCTTTGACCTCTATTTTGAGGCTCCTTACTTTTAGCATTTGAGGGTCTTCGACCTCTATTTTGAGGCTCCTTACGTTTAGCATTAGAGGGTCTTTGACCTCTATTTTGAGGCTCCTTACTTTTAGCTTTAGAGTCTCTTTGACCTCTGTTTTGAGGCTCCTTTCTTTTAGCATTAGAGGGTCTTTGACCTCTATTTTGAGGCTCCTTACGTTTAGCTTTAGAGTCTCTTTGACCTCTGTTTTGAGGCTCCTTACGTTTAGCATTAGAGGGTCTTTGACCCCTATTTTGAGACTCCTTAGTTTAGCATTAGAGGGTCTTTGACCTCTATTTTGAGGCTCCTTACTTTCAGCATTAAAGACTGTTTGACCTCTATTTTGAGACTGCTCACTTTTAGCATTAGAGTCTCTTTGACCTCTATTTTGAGGCTCCTTACTTTTAGTATTAGAGGCTCTTTGACCTCTTATTTTAAGGGTCCTTACTTTTAGCATTAGAGGCTCTTTGACCTCTATTTTGAGACTCCTTTTAGCATTAGAGGGTCTTTGAACTCTATTTTGAGGGTCCTTACTTCTAGCATTAGAGGGTCTTTGACCTTTATTTTGAAACTCCTTTTAGCATTAGAGGATCTTTGAACTGTATTTTGAGGGTCCTTACTTTTAGCATTAGAGGGTCTTTGACCTCTATTTTGAGACTCCTTTTAGCATTAAAGGGTCTTTGAACTCTATTTTGAGGGTCCTTACTTTTAGCATTAGAGGGTCTTTGATCTCTATTTTGAGGCTCCTTACTTTTAGCATTAGAGGCTCTTTGACCTCTATTTTTAGGCTCCTTACTTTCAGCATTAGAGGCTCTATGACCTCTATTTTGAGGCTCCTTACTTTTAGTATTAGAGAGTCTTTGACCTCTATTTTGAGGCTCCTTCCTTTTAGCATTTGAGGGTCTTTGACCTCTATTTTGAGGCTCCTTACTTTTAGCATTAGAGGGTCTATGACCTCTATTTTGAGGCTCCTTACTTTTAGCTTTAGATTCTCTTTGACCTCTGTTTTGAGGCTCCTTACGTTTAGCATTAGAGGGTCCTTGACCTCTATTTGAGGCTCCTTAGTTTAGCATTAGAGGGTCTTTGACCTCTATTTAGAGGCCCCTTACTTTGAGCATTAAAGGCTCTTTGACCTCTATTTTGAGACTGCTCACTTTTAGCATTAGAGCCTTTTTGACCTCTATTTTGGGGCTCCTTACTTTTAGTATTAGAGGCTCTTTGACCTCTTATATTAAGGGTCATTACATTTAGCATTAAAGGCTCCTTGACCTCTATTTTGAAACTCCTTTCAGCATTAGAGGGTCTTTGAACTCTATTTTGAGGAATCTTACTTTTAGCATTAGAGGGTCTTTGACCTCTATTTTGAAACTCCTTTTAGCATTAGAGGGTCTTTGACCTTCTATTTTGAGGTGCCATACTTCCAACATTAGAGGATATTTAAGCTCTGTTTTGAGGTGCCGTACCTTTAGTATTAAGGGCTCTATGACCTCTATTTTGAGGTACTTTAATCTTAGCATTATATGTTCTTTGATATCTAATTTGAAGTGATTCACCTCTAGCATTAGAGGCTCTTTGACCTCTATTTTGAGGCTCCTTACTTTTAGCATCAGAGGGTCTTTGACCTCCATTTTGAGGGTCCTTACTTTTAGTATTAGAGGCTCTTTGACCTCTATTTTGAGGCTCCTTACTTTGAGCATTAGAGGGGTTTTTACCTCTATTTTGAGGCTCCTCAAGTTTAGCATTAGAGGGTCTTTGACCTCTATTTTGTGACTGCTCACTTTTAGCATTAGAGTCTCTTTGACCTCTATTTTGAGACTCCTTACGTTTAGCATTAGAGGCTCTTTCACCTCTATTTTGAGGCACATTACTTTTAGCATTAGAGGCTGTTTGACCTTTATTTTGAGGCTCCTTATTTTGAGCATTAGAGGGTCTTTAACCTATATTTTGAGGCTCCTTACGTTTATCATTAGAGGTTCTTTCTCCTCTATTTTGAGACTGCTCACTTTTAGCATTAGAGTCTCTTTGACCTCTATTTTGAGGCTCCTTACTTTTAGCATTAGAGGGTCTTTGATCTCCATTTTGAGGCTCCTAACGTTTAGCATTAGAGGGTCTTCGACCTCCATTTTGAGGTTCCTTACATTTAGCATTAGAGGGTCTTTGACCTATATTTGGAGACTCATTACTTTTAGCATTAGAGGATCTTTGACCTCTATTTAGAGGCTCCTTACTTTTAGCTTTAGAGTCTCTTTGACCTCTGTTTTGAGGCTCCTTACTTTTAGCATTAGAGGGTCTTTGACTTCTATTTTGAGGCTCCTTACGTTTAGCTTTAGAGTCTCTTTGACCTCTGTTTTGAGGCTCATTACGTTTAGCATTAGAGGGTCTTTGACCTCTATTTTGAGGCTCCTTACATTTAGCATTAGAGGGTCTTTGACCTCTATTTTGAGACTGCTCACTTTCAGCATTAGAGTCTCTTTGACCTCTATTTTGAGGCCCCTTACTTTTAGTATTAGAGGGTCTTTGACCTCTATTTTGAGGCTCCTTACTTTTAGCATTTGAGGGTCTTCGACTTCTATTTTGAGGCTCCTTACGTTTAGCATTAGAGGGTCTTTGACCTCTATTTAGAGGCTGCTTACTTTTAGTTTAGAGTCTCTTTGACCTCTGTTTTGAGGCTCCTTACTTTTAGCATTAGAGGGTCTTTGACCTCTATTTTGAGGCTCCTTACGTTTAGCTTTAGAGTCTCTTTGACCTCTGTTTTGAGGCTCCTTACGTTTAGCATTAGAGGGTCTTTGACCCCTATTTTGATGCTCCTTAGTTTAGCATTAGGGGGTCTTTTACCTCTATTTTGAGGCTCCTTACTTTTAGCATTAGAGGCTCTTCGACCTCTATTTTGAGGCTCCTTACTTTTAGCATTTGAGGGTCTTCGACCTCTATTTTGAGGCTCCTTACGTTTAGCATTAGAGGGTCTTTGACCTCTATTTTGAGGCTCCTTACTTTTAGCTTTAGAGTCTCTTTGACCTCTGTTTTGAGGCTCCTTTCTTTTAGCATTAGAGGGTCTTTGACCTCTATTTTGAGGCTCCTTACGTTTAGCTTTAGAGTCTCTTTGACCTCTGTTTTGAGGCTCCTTACGTTTAGCATTAGAGGGTCTTTGACCCCTATTTTGAGACTCCTTAGTTTAGCATTAGAGGGTCTTTGACCTCTATTTTGAGGCTCCTTACTTTCAGCATTAAAGACTGTTTGACCTCTATTTTGAGACTGCTCACTTTTAGCATTAGAGTCTCTTTGACCTCTATTTTGAGGCTCCTTACTTTTAGTATTAGAGGCTCTTTGACCTCTTATTTTAAGGGTCCTTACTTTTAGCATTAGAGGCTCTTTGACCTCTATTTTGAGACTCCTTTTAGCATTAGAGGGTCTTTGAACTCTATTTTGAGGGTCCTTACTTCTAGCATTAGAAGGTCTTTGACCTTTATTTTGAAACTCCTTTTAGCATTAGAGGATCTTTGAACTGTATTTTGAGGGTCCTTACTTTTAGCATTAAAGGGTCTTTGACCTCTATTTTGAGACTCCTTTTAGCATTAAAGGGTCTTTGAACTCTATTTTGAGGGTCCTTACTTTTAGCATTAGAGGGTCTTTGATCTCTATTTTGAGGCTCCTTACTTTTAGCATTAGAGGCTCTTTGACCTCTATTTTTAGGCTCCTTACTTTCAGCATTAGAGGCTCTATGACTTCTATTTTGAGGCTCCTTACTTTTAGTATTAGAGAGTCTTTGACCTCTTTTTTTTAAGGCTCCTTCCTTTTAGCATTTGAGGGTCTTTGACCTCTATTTTGAGGCTCCTTACTTTTAGCATTAGAGGGTCTATGACCTCTATTTTGAGGCTCCTTACTTTTAGCTTTAGAGTCTCTTTGACCTCTGTTTTGAGGCTCCTTATGTTTAGCATTAGAGGGTCCTTGACCTCTATTTGAGGCTCCTTAGTTTAGCATTAGAGGGTCTTTGACCTCTATTTAGAGGCCCCTTACTTTGAGCATTAAAGGCTCTTTGACCTCTATTTTGAGACTGCTCACTTTTAGCATTAGAGCCTCTTTGACCTCTATTTTGGGGCTCCTTACTTTTAGTATTAGAGGCTCTTTGACCTCTTATATTAAGGGTCCTTACATTTAGCATTAAAGGCTCCTTGACCTCTATTTTGAAACTCCTTTCAGCATTAGAGGGTCTTTGAACTCTATTTTGAGGAATCTTACTTTTAGCATTAGAGGGTCTTTGACCTCTATTTTGAAACTCCTTTTAGCATTAGAGGGTCTTTGACCTTCTATTTTGAGGTGCCATACTTCCAACATTAGAGGATATTTAAGCTCTGTTTTGAGGTGCCGTACCTTTAGTATTAAGGGCTCTATGACCTCTATTTTGAGGTACTTTAATCTTAGCATTATATGTTCTTTGATATCTAATTTGAAGTGATTCACCTCTAGCATTAGAGGCTCTTTGACCTCTATTTTGAGGCTCCTTACTTTTAGCATCAGAGGGTCTTTGACCTCCATTTTGAGGGTCCTTACTTTTAGTATTAGAGGCTCTTTGACCTCTATTTTGAGGCTCCTTACTTTGAGCATTAGAGGGGTTTTTACCTCTATTTTGAGGCTCCTCAAGTTTAGCATTAGAGGCTCTTTGACCACTATTTTGTGACTGCTCACTTTTAGCATTAGAGTCTCTTTGACCTCTATTTTGAGACTCCTTACGTTTAGCATTAGAGGCTCTTTCACCTCTATTTTGAGGCACATTACTTTTAGCATTAGAGGCTGTTTGACCTTTATTTTTAGGCTCCTTATTTTGAGCATTAGAGGGTCTTTAACCTATATTTTGAGGCTCCTTACGTTTAGCATTAGAGGTTCTTTCTCCTCTATTTTGAGACTGCTCACTTTTAGCATTAGAGTCTCTTTGACCTCTATTTTGAGGCTCCTTACTTTTAGCATTAGAGGGTCTTTGATCTCCATTTTGAGGCTCCTTACGTTTAGCATTAGAGGGTCTTCGACCTCCATTTTGAGGCTCCTTACATTTAGCATTAGAGGGTCTTTGACCTATATTTGGAGACTCATTACTTTTAGCATTAGAGGATCTTTGACCTCTATTTAGAGGCTCCTTACTTTTAGCTTTAGAGTCTCTTTGACCTCTGTTTTGAGGCTCCTTACTTTTAGCATTAGAGGGTCTTTGACTTCTATTTTGAGGCTCCTTACGTTTAGCTTTAGAGTCTCTTTGACCTCTGTTTTGAGGCTCCTTACGTTTAGCATTAGAGGGTCTTTGACCTCTATTTTGAGGCTCCTTACATTTAGCATTAGAGGGTCTCTGACCTCTATTTTGAGACTGCTCACTTTCAGCATTAGAGTCTCTTTGACCTCTATTTTGAGGCCCCTTACTTTTAGTATTAGAGGGTCTTTGACCTCTATTTTGAGGCTCCTTACTTTTAGCATTTGAGGGTCTTCGACTTCTATTTTGAGGCTCCTTACGTTTAGCATTAGAGGGTCTTTGACCTCTATTTAGAGGCTGCTTACTTTTAGTTTAGAGTCTCTTTGACCTCTGTTTTGAGGCTCCTTACTTTTAGCATTAGAGGGTCTTTGACCTCTATTTTGAGGCTCCTTACGTTTAGCTTTAGAGTCTCTTTGACCTCTGTTTTGAGGCTCCTTACGTTTAGCATTAGAGGGTCTTTGACCCCTATTTTGATGCTCCTTAGTTTAGCATTAGGGGGTCTTTTACCTCTATTTTGAGGCTCCTTACTTTTAGCATTAGAGGCTCTTCGACCTCTATTTTGAGACTGCTCACTTTTAGCATTAGAGTCTCTTTGACCTCTATTTCTAGGCTCCTTACTTTTAGTATTAGAGGCTCTTTGACCTCTGTTTTGAGGCTCCTTACTTTTAGCATTAGAGGCTTTTTGACCTCTATTTTGAGACTCCTTTTAGCATTAGAGGATCTTTGAACTGTATTTTGAGGGTCCTTACTTTTAGCATTAGAGGGTCTTTGACCTCTATTTTGAAACTCCTTTTAGCATTAGAGGAGCTTTGAACTCTATTTTGAGGGTCCTTACTTTTAGCATTAGAGGGTCTTCAACCTCTCTTTTGAGGCTCCTTGGGTTTAGCATTAGATAGTCTTTGACCTCTATTTTGAGGCTCCTTGCTTTTAGCATTAGAGGGTCTTTGACCTCTATTTTGAGGCTCCTTAGGTTTAGCATTAGAGGGTATTAGACCTCTATTTTGATGCTCCTTACTTTTAGCATGAGAGGCTCTTTGACCTCTATTTTTAGACTCCTTTTGACATTAAAGGGTCTTTGAACTCTATTTTGAGGCTCCTTACTTTTAGTATTATAGGGTCTTTCACCTCTATTTTGAGGCTCATTACTTTTAGCATTAGAGGCTGTTTGACCTTTATTTTGAGGCTCCTTATTTTGAGCATTAGAGGGGGTTTGACCTATATTTTGAGGCTCCTTACGTTTAGCATTAGAGGTTCTTTTTCCTCTATTTTGAGACTGCTCACTTTTAGCATTAGAGTCTCTTTGACCTCTATTTTTAGGCTCCTTACTTTTAGCATTAGAGGGTCTTTGATCTCCATTTTGAGGCTCCTTACGTTTAGCATTAGAGGGTCTTCAACCTCTATTTTGAGGCTCCTTACGTTTAGCATTAGAGGGTCTTTGACCTCTATTTGGAGGCTCATTACTTTTAGCATTAGAGGCTCTTTGACTTCTATTTTGAGACTGCTCAATTTCAGCATTAAAGTCTCTTTGACCTCTACTTTGAGGCTCCTTACTTTTAGTATTAGAGGGTCTTTGACCTCTATTTTGAGGATCCTTACTTTTAGCATTTGAGGGTCTTCGACCTCTATTTTGAGGCTCCTTACGTTTAGCATTAGAGGGTCTTTGAAATCTATTTAGAGGCTCCTTACTTTTAGCTTTCGAGTCTCTTTGACCTCTGTTTTGAGGCTCCTTACTTTTAGCATTAGAGGGTCTTTGACCTCTATTTTGAGGCTCCTTACGTTTAGCTTTAGAGTCTCTTTGACCTGTTTTGAGGCTCCTTACGTTTAGCATTAGAGGGTCTTTGACCCCTATTTTGAGGCTCCTTAGTTCAGCATTAGAGGGTCTTTTACCTCTATTTTGAGGCTCCTTACTTTTAGCATTGAAGGCTCTTTGACCTCTATTTTGAGACTGCTCACTTTTAGCATTAGAGTCTCTTTGACCTCTATTTCTAGGCTCCTTACTTTTAGTATTAGAGGCGCTTTGACATCTTATTTTAAGGGTCCTTACTTTTAGCATTAGAGTCTCTTTGACCTCTATTTTGAGACTCCTTTTAGCATTAGAGGGTCTTTGAACTCTATTTTGAGGGTCCTTACTTTTAGCTTCAGAGGGTCTTTGACCTCTATTTTGAAACTCCTTTCAGCATTAGAGGATCTTTGAACTCTATTTTGAGGGTCCTTATTTTTAGCATTAGAGGGTCTTTAACCTCTCTTTTGAGGCTCCTTGGGTTTAGTATTAGAGGGTATTAGACCTCTATTTTGATGCTTCTTACTTTTAGCATGAGAGGCTCTTTGACCTCTATTTTTAGACTCCTTTTAGCATTAAAGGGTCTTTGAACTCTATTTTGAGGCTCCTTACTTTTAGCATTAGAGGCTCTTTGACCTCTATTTTGAGGCTCCTTACTTTTAGCATTAGAGGCTCTTTGACCTCTATTTTGAGGCTCCTTACTTTTAGTATTAGAGAGTCTTCGACCTCTATTTTGAGGCTCCTTACTTTTAGCATTTGAGGGTCTTTGACCTCTATTTTGAGGCTCGTTACGTTTAGCATTAGAGGGTCTTTGACCTCTATTTTTAGGCTCCTTACTTTTAGCTTTAGTGTCTCTTTGACCTCTGTTTTGAGGCTCCTTACTTTTAGCATTAGAGGGTCTTTGATCTCTATTTTGAGGGTCCATACATTCAGCTTTAGGGTCTCTTTGACCTCTGTTTTGAGGCTCCTTACGTTTAGCATTAGAGGGTCTTTGACCTCTATTTAGAGGCTCCTTACTTTGAGCATTAAAGGCTCTTTGACATCTATTTTGAGACTGCTCACTTTTAGCATTAGAGTCTCTTTGACCTCTATTTCGGGGCTCCCTACTTTTAGTATTAGAGGCTCTTTGACCTCCTATATTAAGGGTCCTTACTTTTAGCATTAAAGGCTCCTTGACCTCTATTTTTAAACTCCTTTTAGCATTAGAGGGTCTTTGAACTCTATTTTGAGGGTTCTTACTTTTAGCATTAGAGGGTCTTTGACCTCTATTTTGAAACTTCTTTTAGCATTAAAGGTCTTCGAACTCTATTTTGAGGGTCCTTACTTTTAGCATGAGAGGGTCTTTGACCTCTTTTTTGATGTTCCTTACTTTTAGCATTAGAGGGTCTTTGACCCCTATTTTGAGGCTCCTTAGGTTTAGCATTAGATGGTATTAGACCTCTATTTTGAGGCTCCTTACTTTTAGCATGAGAGGCTCTTTGACCTCTATTTTGAGACTCCTTTTAGCAATAGAGGGTTTTTGAACTCTATTTTGAGGGTCCCTACTTTTAGCATTAGAGGGTCTTCGACCTCTGTTTTGAGGCTCCTTGGGTTTAGCATTAGATAGTCTTTGACCTCTGTTTTGATGTTCCTTACTTTTACCATTAGAGGGTCTTTGACCTCTATTTTGAGGCTCCTTAGGTTTAGCATTAGAGGGTATTTGACCTCTATTTTGAGGCTCCTTACTTTTAGCATTAGAGGGTCTTTGACCTCTATTTTGAGGCTGCTCACTTCTAGCATTAGAGTCTCTTTGACCTCTATTTTGAGGCTCTTTACTATTAGAATTAGAGGCTCTTGACCTCGGTTTTGAGGCTCCTTACATTACACATTAGAGGCTCTTTGACCTATTTTGAGGCTCCTTACTTTTGCGTTAGAGGCTCTCTAACCTCTATTTTGAGGCTCCTTACTTTTAGCATTAGAGGCTCTTTGACCTCTATTTTGAGGCTCCTTACTTTTAGCATTAGAGGCTCTTTGACCTCTATTTCTAGGCTCCATACTTTAAGCATTAGAGGCTCTTCGACCTCTATTTCGAGGCTTCTTACGTTCAGCATTAGAGGGTCTTTGACCTCTATTTTGAGGCTCCTTACTTTCAGCATTAGAGGCTTTTAGACCTCTATTTTGAGGCTCCTTACTTTTAGCATTAGAGGCTCTTTGACCTCTATTTTAAGGCTCCTTACTTTGAGCAATAGAGGCTCTTTGACCTCTATTTTGAGGCTTCTTACGTTTAGCATTAGAGGGTCTTTGACCTCTGTTTTGAGGCTCCTTACTTTTAGTATTAGAGGTTCTTTGACCTCTATTTTGAGGCTCCTTACTTTTAGCATTAGAGGGTCTTTGACCTCTATTTTGAGGCTCCTTACTTTTAACATTAGATGCTCTTTGACCTCTGTTTTGAGGCTCCTTACTTATAGCATAAGAGGTTCTTTGACCTCTATTTTGAGGTGCTATACTCTAGCATTAGAGTCTCTTTGACCTCTATTTTGAGGCTCTTCACTATTAGAATTAGAGGCTCTTGACCTCGGTTTTGAGGCTCCTTACATTTAACATTAGAGGCTCTTTGACCTATTTTGAGGCTCCTTACTATTGCGTTAGAGGCTCTTTAACCTCTATTTTGAGGCTCCTTACTTTTAGCATTAGAGGCTCTTTGACCTCTATTTTGAGGCTCCTTACTTTTAGCATTAGAGGCTCTTTGACCTCTATTTCTAGGCTCCATACTTTAAGCTTTAGAGGCTCTTTGACCTCTATTTTGAGGCTTCTTACGTTTAGCATTAGAGGGTCTTTGACCTCTATTTTGAGGCTTCTTACTTTTAGCATTAGAGGCTTTTTGACATCTATTTTGAGGCTCCTTACTTTTAGCATTAGAGGCTCTTTGACCTCTATTTTAAGGCTCCTTACTTTGAGCAATAGAGGCTCTTTGACCTCTATTTTGAGGCTTTTTACTTTTAACATTAGAGGCTCTTTGACCTCTTTTTTGAGGCTCCTTACTAAAAGTAAGGAGCCTCTAGCATTAGAGTTTCTTTGACCTTTATTTTTAATCCCCACACCTCTAACATTAAAAGCTTTTTGACCTTTATTTTTGGGTGCTTTATTTCTAGCACTAGATGCTCTTTGAGACCTCTGTTTTAAGGCGACTAACCGCTAATAGTAGAGGCTATTTAACCTCAGTTTTTAGGTCACTTACATTTATAATTGAAGGCAATTATTTTTATACTTCTTCATGTAAAGGCTTTCCTTCTCTATTCTCTTCTGTCTTTTATAGTTTTTCAAGATCTTCTTTGCTTAGTTCGCGTCTCCTTCGAGATTTAAAGAGACATTTCAGTGCTGTTTGTCCTCGGTTCGTCAGATTCCTTGGAGAAATCGATGGCTTTCATGTCTTTACCTATAAGGGCGATGGGTAAAGACATGGATGCCATTGATATCTCGGCTTACACTATACGCCATCATACTAAAGTCAACGAAGAGCAACACAATATATTTACCAATGCCGTCCTGATATGGTCTATCTTCAATGCCGAATTTTGAAGAAACACACGTCGCTCACCGCTTTGCACCAATGCAATCCAATTATAGGACATCCTCGCTAAACCGCAAGCAAATTATCCTTCAAGGCGCTTACACTATGATCTTCAAAGCTCGCCAACTTCGGCAGCACCTATCCAAACTATCTGTAGATGAAGGTGTTCCGAATAGCCTCCAGTTCATCCTGTAGCTGTAACAAAATTCTCACAGTCTGTTACCTGTTCCGCCAGAACGCGAGCTCTGTGAGTAAAGTGAAATCCTCCTCCCAATGTTCACTGCGTAAACTTCCATAGCTACAGTACATACAGATCGTGAGGTGTTGCAAGGTATGTTTAAGAAAAAAAAAAAGAGAGAGATCAGGTCTTCAGAAGTCTTTTGGAATCCAGGGCGGAGCCGTTCAGAACTGCTCTGGGAAGATTCCGTTCTGGAGTCATTCAGAACTCTATGCTAAGTCTACGGCTATTTCTTCTGAAGTCATTTGGAGAGGAGATTCAGGAAGATTTTCTTACGAAATCGTTCAGAGATTTCTGGAATCATTCAGAATTCCAGGCTAAGTCTATGGAAATTTCTTCTGAATCCTTTTGGAGATACACGAAGATTTTCTCCCGAAGCTGTTTAGGACTTGCGAAAAATTCTCTTTTTTTCTCTGGTTTCAATAGGCCCCAATAACTCATAATAATAATGATAATAATAATAATAATAATGATAATAATAATAATAATAATAATAATAATAATAATAATAATAATAATAAATTACATGATTTGATTTACAGCTCCGTGAAGATTCCGTTCTGGACACATTCAGAACTCTATGCTAAGTCTACGACTATTTCTTCTGAAGACATTTGGAGATTCAGGGTTTTCTTCCGAAACCATTTAGAACTCGCGAAAAATTCTCTTTTTCTCTGGTTTCAATAGTCCCTTATAACTCATATTATTATTATTATTATTAATAATAATAATAATAATAATAATAATAATAATAATAATAATAATAATAATAATGAACCGTGGTTTGATCTACTGCTCCGGGAAGATTCCGTTCTTGAGTCATTTAGAACTCTATGCTAAGTCTACGGCTATTTCTTCTGAAGCCATTTGGAGATCGACGAAGATTTTCTTCCGAAGGCGTTTAGGACTCGCGAAAAATTCTCGTTTTCTCTGGTTTCAATAGGCCCTAATAATAATAATAATAATAATAATAATAATAATAATAATAATAATAATAATAATAATAATAATAATAATAATAATAATAATTTTTGTAAGTAACAATCTGCTACCTACAGCTCTCCATTTGGTTAATGCCTTTTCTGCTCTTGGTGTCATCATTATTCCTACCCCTTCTCTTCTAACTCCATCTGTTCCTTAGGGCCAAGATATCCAAACTATATTTCATAAATTCATTCTCTACTAGCTGTAACTTCCCAGTTTGATTCATGGTTCTAACATATCAATTACCAATTTCAAATTTTTCTTTAGTATTTACAAACCGGGAGTTTCTTAGCAACCCACTACGGCCTGGCCTGGGGGCAATTCTTTCATTTTCGCTTTCCATAGACTGACTAAATCCATAGAGGATTCATAGGCTAAATTCATCAAGGAATAGCCAGTTTCTTAGTGATGTGCAGCGCCTATCTAAATAAGGCAAGTGACCCCTGCCGGTCCATACTAATTCCAGTAAGATCAACTGCCGGGCATTAGAAGTAGAGGAGTATCCAGAGCACCAAACGGATACATACCTTTTTCAAATTACAGATGGAATTAATGGTCCTTTATTTATGGAACCCATGCCTCAAAGAGAATGTTTAGTGCCATATTTAAATGAACTGAAGCTGCTGTTTTTTTGAGCATTCGGTTGAATTAGATAGACCTGTCATATATTCAAGCATTTAAATTGTCACGGATAAGGCTATAGTATATATTGAATTGTTCACCTTTATTTCCAATTTTGTACTTGTCCCTATTTTCTCATTAGTAATAGGTTTGATTATCATTTTCTATGAAAAGAAAACTTTTTCTTTTTTATTTTCTTATAAATCAATATGATTTTTTATTGAAATAAATGATAGAAAATATTTTCAAAGAACTATCATTTATCTATATTTCTAGTTAAAATTATTAAGAATATATATGTATATATATATATATATATATATATATATATATATATATATATATATATATATATGATAGATAGATAGATAGTTTACAAAATCTATTACTTAATAACTTAACATTATGAATTGATGTTTTTTTTTAAATTAAGTGTCCAAAATTTCCTTACCATTTTTCAAGGCGAGGCAAAATTGGACACTAGATATTCCATATATTTTCATTCATTTTTTATTTTAAACCTTCCTTTAGCATCATCCACTAATTTGTTTTTAGAAAAAATAATTTCATGCATTATTTCTGAGAAACCCTAAAATGAAGGTGAGGCAATTATTGGACACCCATATTCAACAATTTTGTAGGGGTACTTAATACTTTTTAAAAACCAGACATACTAATATTTATAAAGTAGAAGGTTGGGCAATTTCTAATAGCATTAAATTATAAATAGTTTTAGAGATATTTTATCTGTCCAATATTTGCCTTACTTGTCCAAAATTGCCTTACCCTACTATACTGTTGCTCTTTATTATATAGGGGAGATTACCATATTTTTTTTTCTTTTTTTTCACTTCGTCTAACCGCAGAAGCCACTGTACAAAGAACGGTCAGATCCAGAGTTGCCAGATTGGCCTTTTTTCAGGCCAAAAAAAAAAAAACCCTCAAATTTGGGCTTTTTGAAATTGGTTGGCCTTTAGTAACATCATGAAAAAAGGTGGACCTTAAATACTTTATTTTTGGCCTTTTTCTAATAATGAGTTGGCCTTTTAAAGCTGCCGTTGATTAGAAGTTGGCCTTTTTTTCAATTAGAAAACCTGGCAACTCTGGTCAGATCCTCCAATCATTATGTTTTACGTGACTGAGGTGGGCTGATATTGAGCGGTCCCAATTACCTCTGCAACAAAGATGCTTCTCAGATTTGTTGCAGGGTTCTGCATCAACTGAATCAGAATTGTTTCCTCGTTAAAAAAGAACATAGTCTTTGAAAGTTAGTTTTCGGAGCCTAGCTAAAGCTAACCTCTTTTAGGAACGGAGATGTGATATAACATTTTATTCTTTAGGGAAATATCAATACGTATGCAAATCTACAATTCCTGGTAATTGGGGCCGCTTAGATAATTGCTCCTGTAATTGAAATGTATTCTAATTTCAGTTTCTTTTACCCCCGAAGTAATATTGAAATGACTGACTGGGCAAATAACATCGAAGTGTTCCATTTGCTTTACTTTAGTTTAGATTTGATTGAAAATTATGATTGTGTTTGGGATTGATGAATTGGTAAACAAATACTATTTATTGTGTTCTGCAGATTTGAAATTGGATTTTTATATGAGAATATTTGAGTTGCGTTGACACTTGTTTTGGTGAATAAAAAGCGGAAAAGGAAGTGAAGGAGTATTGCTTATGGTGATAGAAAATTTTCTTTTTCTTTTTTAATCAGGTTTCGTAGAAACATCTTTCTTTTCATTTTAAAAGATGCTTTAGGCAGCTTATGTTTTAGGTAATGAAGTAATTCTAGATTCAATTATGTAAATTTTTTCCCTTTAAAAAGCCTTTACATTTGTAATCTTTTTTTTTTCTTTTTTAGATTTATTACATAAATTGTAGAAACCATATATTTTCCTTCACCTTTTGAGATCTGAACATAATTTCTTTTTTCATTAGAGGTCTGGAGTTTTTCCTTCCTCTTGTCATGAATAGGTTTATTCCATTAATTAATTAGAGAGAGAGAGAGAGAGAGAGAGAGAGAGAGAGAGAGAGAGAGAGAGAGAGAGAGAGAGAGACGTTTGTAGAGAATCAAGTTGAATTCATATAGGACGTTGCTATCGCATGTTGAGGAAAACAATCAGTTTTGACCGAGAAACTGGAGGTCGTTAAAGTGGTAACAAAACATCAGAATTCCTATGGAATAAAGGTGTCACCGGAAGTATACACGTCACTGGCAGCCATCTAGGACACACCTTGAAACTTACCATATAAAAGTAGCTAGGTCTCCACTTCAGTTAGCCCTGTCCAGCCTCTATCGCTGTCAGAAAGGTCTGTTCGGGCTTATTGAACACCCCCCCCCCACAGTGTCCGGCGTTGGCCTAATTCTGTCTTTAGAAATGGACAGATACCCAGCAAGCAACAGAGTCAGGGTGACTCTGACATTGACGCCATCCAGCAATGGTGTAGAAGAAACCTTCGAGGAAGGCAGGAGATTGTTTGTCTTCTGCCATTCTGTTATAATCTCCAAAACCCGAAGTGAGAGAGGGCAGACGACAGAGGCACGTCACTGAAGACGAAGATAGAAAGCAGCTTTGCGGACCTAGAGAGGAAGAAAGTCTACGGGAATCCTCACTCCCGCAATCATGAATCTACTATTTTGTGTGTTTCCTTGAATGATGGCCCAGTGATCTTATTTGTCAAAGTTTTTTATGCATAGTTTTCCCCAAGTAAATGATAAAATACATCTCTGGGTTTTTTCCTTCTTATGAGGTCGGGAATTTTTCCTTCCTCTTCTCTGGTCTGTAGGTTTTTCCTTCCTCTTTTAAGGTATGTTTTTTTCCTTCTTATAAGGTCTGGAGTTTTTTCTTTCCTCTTTTGAGGTCTGGAGTTTTTTCCTTCCTTTTTTTTTGAGGTCCGGTGTTTTTTTTTCCTCTTTTGAGCTCTGGGTTTTTTCCTTCTTCTTATGAGGTCTGGAGTTTTTTCCTTGATCTTTTTAAATCTGGAGCTTTTTCCTTCCATTTTTGAGGTCTTGTGTGTTTTCCTTCCTCTTTTGAGGTATGGAGTTTTCTTCCTCTTTTGAGCACTAGAAGTTTTGACCTTATTCCTTTTGGGGTCTACATTTTTCCTTACTCTTATGAGCTCTACGTTTTTTCCTTCTTATGAGGTCTGAAGTTTTTCCTTAATCTTTTGAGATCTCGAGTTTTTCCTTTCTCTTTTGAGGTCTGGAGTTTTTCCCTCCTTTTTTAGAGGTCTGGTGTTTTTCCTTCCTCTTTTGAGCTTTGGGATTTTTCTTCTTCTTATGAGGGTCTGGAGTTTTTTCCTTCCTCTTTTTAGGTCTGGGGTTTTTTCCTTGCGTTTTTAGGGTCTGATGTTTTTCCTTCCTCTTTTGAGGTATGGAGTTTTTTTCCTTCCTTTTTTTGAGGTATGAAGTTTTTTCCTTCCTTTTTTGAGGTCTGATGTTTTTTCCTTCCTCTTTTGAGGTATGGAGTTTTCTCCTTCCTTTTTTGAGGTCTGGTGTTTTTTCCTTCCTCTGTTGAGGTATACTTTTTCCTTCCTCTTTTGAGGTATGGAGTTTTCTCCTTCCTTTTTTGAGGTCGGATTTTTTCCTTCCTCTTTTGAGGTATAGAGTTTTTTTCCTTCCTCTTTTGAGGTATGGTTTTTTTTTTCTACGTATTTTAGGTCTGGGGTTTTTTCCTTGCGTTTTTAGGGTCTGATGTTTTTCCTTCCTCTTTTGAGGTATGGAGTTTTTTTTCCTTCCTTTTTTGAGGTCTGATGTTTTTTCCTTCCTTTTTTGAGGTCTGGTGTTTTTTTCCTTACTCTTTTGAGGTATGAAGTTTTTTCCTTCCTCATTAGAGGTCTGATGTTTTTTCCTTCCTCTTTTGAGGTATGGAGTTTTTTTCCTTCCTTTTTTGAGGTCTGGTGTTTTTTCCTTCCTCTGTTGAGGTATAGTTTTTCCTTCCTCTTTTGAGGTATGGAGTTTTCTCCTTCCTTTTTTGAGGTCGGATTTTTTCCTTCCTCTTTTGAGGTATAGAGTTTTTTCCTTCCTCTTTTGAGGTATGTTTTTTTTTCTACGTCTTTTGAAGTATGGAGTTTTTTCTTTCCTCTTTTGATCTCTGGAATTTTTTCCCTTCCTCCTTTTGGGGTCTGAAGTTTTTCCTTCCTCTATTGAGATCTGGTGTTTTTTTTTCATTCCCCTTTTGATTTATGGAGTTTTTTCCTTCCTCTTTTGTGGTCTGGAGGTTTATTCTGCCTCTTTTGAGGTATGGGTTTTTTCCTTCTTCTTTTGAGCTCTGGGTTTTTTTTCTTTCTTTTTATAAGGTCTGAAGTTTTTTCCTTCCTCCTTTTGGGGTCTAGAGTTTTTCCTTCCTTTATGGAGATCTGGAATTTTTTTCCTTCGTCTTTTGAGATATGGACTTAAGTTCAATCCAATTTTGTGCTGTGGATTTTTTTTTTATTGCTCTTCTGAGGTTTAGACTTATTTTTCTTTCCCTTTTAAGCTCTAGACCATTTTCTTTTCAATTTTGAGCTCCGGGACCTCTACCTCTCCCGTTTGGGGTCGATAATTATTTTCATTTAACTTTTTAGCTCCAGGGCTTTATTCCCTACTCTTTTAACGCTTGAACGTATTTTCCTTCTACTTTAAAACTCTGGACTAAATTTCTTTCCACTTTCAAGTTCTGGGGTTCATTCCCTTCCACTTTTAGGCTATGGAGTCTTCCATTTCTAATCTTAAGAGCTCTTTCCATTCAAAACATCTTTTCATTCAAAGCTTCTTCTGTGTTTGTATTTTAACTCTGAACTTCTTTTCCATCCACTTCTAAGTCATGGACTAATTTTCGTTCCACCGTTGAGCCGTGCGCACTTATTTTGTACCCTTCAGAGCTTCCGGAGTTTTTATTCCTCCTAATTTTGACCTATGGATTTTTTTCCGAATGTTTATGAGCTCTGAACTTCTCATACTTCATATTAAAGCTTAATACTTCTTTTCCTCCCAGTTCTAAGTTTTAGCCTTGTTTACCTTCCACTTTTAAACTCTGAAGTTCTCTTCCTTCCACCTTTAAGCTCTGGAGTTCTTTTGTAAAGTTCCATATATAAAAGTTATATTGCTGTTCAAGTAGATTTTAGTGTTTGCTTATCTCTCTCTCTCTCTCTCTCTCTCTCTCTCTCTCTCTCTCTCTCTCTCTCTCTCTCTCTGCTTTAAGCTTTTTAGTTTTTTCCTCTTTTTTTTTCACCTCTGAACCTCATTTCCTTCTACGGCTGAACTCTGGCATCCTTTTCCTTACACCTTTAAGCTTTGGAGGGTTTTATTTCATTTTAAAAGCTTTAGACATCTTTGCTTCCTTTTATCTCCTCTGGATCTCTTTTCCTTCTGCTTCAGAGTTCAGAAATTCTTTTCCTTTCACTTTCAACATTTTGACTTTTCTTCCACATTTAAGCTCTGAACTTCTTTTCGTTCCATATTTGAATTTTGAACTGTTTTCCGTCCGCTTTTAATTCCTGGACAAGTTTTCCATTATGTTTAGAGCCATGAACTATTTTCCATTGTCATTTTAAGCCATAGACTTATTTACTCCCAGTGTATAACTCTGTACTTACTTTCCTTTCACCTTTGATATTTGGACTTCTTTCCCTTTTCCTGATAAGCTCTGGAGTTCTGAAGTGTATGTCGTTCTGCTTTTATTCCCTTGTCTCCTTTTCCTTCCAAATTATCTTCTTGACTTCTTTCCCTTTTGTTTCCGAGTTCGGAAATTTTCCCCCTCCACTTTTACCCTTTGGATACATTTTATTTTCACTTTTGAGCCATGGACTTTTCATTGCCCATTTAAGCTCCGTACTTCCCTTTCAACTTTTCAGCCGTGAACTTCTTTTACTTACACTTTTGAGCTCTTTAATTTTATGTCTCCCACTTTTGATATCTTGTTCTTTTGCCTTCTATATACTAGCTATGGGTTTCTTTTCCATCCATATTTGAGCTCAGAATTTCTTTAATTTCTTATTTCCAAACCACTTTTGTCTTTCAACTTTATTAGGTTGAAAGTTTCCCTTTCTCATTGATTTCATTTTCCCTAACTTTTGTGCACTAGGTTATTATTACTTCTAAGATATGAAATGTATCTTTTCTTGCTGGACCTAAGATTTTTGGTCCTTTTGCATGTTAACTATACTGTAGAGCTCTTTTCCTTCCACTTCTGTGTTTATAAAGTTTTTCTTTCCACT
>NC_090757.1:59850648-59875648 GCF_036898095.1 Palaemon carinicauda | reverse complement strand
TTTATATTTTTTCTTACAACAGAAGTACCGCGCATCAAGGCACGTTACTGGCTCGGAAAGCAGAAGGGAAAGCCAGCACCATCTGTTGGCGGTATTGGAAAATACTCATATGATCGACTTTTGTTTCCTTTATTCAAGAAATCCAATGACCTATTTAGAGAATGTATTTGATAGGAGCCCTTCAGAGGCTTCTTCCATGTAGCGAACATGCTGGGAGAGTACCTCGATTTATGAGTAACAGAATACAAGGAAATCTATATACGCACATAAACATTCAAACCGGTTTCCGAGCATTGTATCAATCTGCGGGTAAAAAATTCCCCCTCTGGATGCCCAATTTTTTTGTGGACAAGTACTAACAAGACTAGTGCTCGGGCAAGGAAAGCAGTTGTGCAGTAGCCATAGGACACCCATGCAGTGTTTCTGTGATTTTTACTCCATTTGTTTTTCCACCTTAGCTTGCTTCTCCCCTCACCGCTTCCCTTTTGCACAGACCTTTATTTTTTCACTTTCCGAGCACTACTCGTACCAGCATCATCTATAGTTATCTTGCAAGTATCTTTGAAAGTGTTCTCTGTAGAGTTATGACTGTGTGTTGTTTTTAGAACTGCAATCGCTATTGTTCACTGTCAAGTTAACAGTAACAGTATAGTAAAGCATCTAGACAATGGCAACCAAGATGATTAAGAAAGGTGGTAAGAAGATGATTCCCATAGAGGGGATAAAAGAAATCCTCGAGAAGCATGCACTAGGTAATCATGAGGCAGACCTGACTAAAGTGTTGGATCGTACAACATCCCCAATTTGTTCAATTCTGAAGAAAAAGGAAGGAATCCAGTAATTGATGCTGTAAAAGGGGTGCTGACATTGATGAAACAACAACCACGTGTTCTTGATAATGTAAAATACTTGCTTTTCACCTGGATCCATAAGTAGTTAGCAGGACATATGATTACGTATACTTTATTTACGGAAAAGTAAAGTAATTGTATGCTGACCTTGTTAAAATGAGCCAGACAAAAAAAGATACAATCAAAGTGACGTTTGGCTGGTGAGAAAATTTCAAGAGAAGAACTGGCACCCATGGTGCGCGGCAGGGTGAGGCTGCAAGCTCTGATGTCATTGCAGCAGAGGCATACGTTTCTAAATTTAAAAGGTATGTAGAAGATGCCCAGGAGGACCTTTATTACAGCAAAAGAAAAAAGCAATTTTCAGTGACAAGCCCCTGAAAGGTCATCTAACCCTGCTTGTTCAGTGATAATGACAGCAGGCAATGCAAAATCAAACGTCTCCTGGGGTATCACTTGGAGAATCAAAATAATGAGCCTTTAGTAGTCCACGTGCCTTGTAGAATATCGGTACTAAATGGGTGAACAAATTCCTTCATGATTTGTAGTATAGCATGTGAAGTGTCCAAAAACAGTTGATGGAGTTTTGAAACACTGGTAAATGCCACTTTAGCTCCCATATTATTATCCCAAATTTATTTTCAACACTGCAAATGATATTGAAATGTTCGTTTTTAAATTCTACAACTTTTAATGTCAGTAATGTAAAGTTTTATCAATTACTACTTCAATATAATAACAGAAAAGAAAGGAAAACTTACATCTTTTTACATATGTATTTTGATATGTTTTACTAAAAGATTCATTACATATGTCTTTAGTTTAAAAAGTAGTATTTAGTACTAGAAATCAACCCATAAATCAGAAAAACAATATTAAATTTTATTTTTTAGTCATTGTTTATTATCAAAATAAAATAAACCATGCACATCTATAAAACGAAAATATTTTTCAATACAAGAAATAACAAAATGACTTCCTAACATTAAAGTGAGCTTAATATTTGGATCTTATCTGTATTTTACAGATATTTTAATGCTAAGAATTAGGTAGAAACTATAGTATTCAAAATATGTAAATGGTGATGAAATTTTAACATAAAATAATCAACAGTGTGTTGTGTTTCTACAGATACCAATATAAGTTCGGAACCTATGTATGAAGTAAAACTGCGCACAGCCTGTATCAACACTTTTAACTTTCAAAAATCTTCCCACTAAACAGTTATAGTTATTTTACATGATGGGGTGCAAAATAATTCATTGCTCACACATGCACAGTCTTCACCACAGTATTTTGAGCATTTGTAAGACATTAATTCCAAAACATCATCTAGCTCTGGTGCTCCCTGTAAACCAACATAATTCAAGCATTAAATTTTGACCATCTTTGCCATGCCTGCCATGTCCATCAGTTGGACTTGGAATTTATGGGGAATGCTCAAGACTCCTTTGCCATATGGCAGCTTGGTAATTTGCCCGATTTGTAAGTTGCCGCAGTGAATTGCTGCATGGATGGAGCTGCCCAGAAGATATATCGCCACTTTTAGCATGAAACAGTTCATATCTAAGTTCATTCACGAGCTTGATGTTTGTGTTAGTTCAGTACTGCAAGTGAATGCCTGAATTATTTTGAAATAATTATCTGTGACTTGCCATTCTTTACTAAATGATGTGAATAGTTCCAGGTATTCACTGCACTTGTTAATTAAATTTAGGGCTTGGATTTTGTTCTGTCCAGCTAATGAACTGGCAGTCACATCCAGTATAGGCATAGACACCAATCATAGGGGTTCAAGTATCTTTTCCCAGGACCCCAAGTCTTTGTATGTCTATCAATCTAACTGAATTTTTTTTTCACCTCATTTGAGAAATATCCTTGCTGGAATCTGGGAATGGAGAGAGAAGAATGACAAGAACATCTGTGTATTCAGAAATGATTACAACTTTCAGATAATTAGTGGTAGTATGTCTTGCATAGATCATCATCCTAGTATCAGTTTTCTCTTGTGTTGATTGCAACTCAACATTCTCTGACACCATATTTTGATAATCTGAAACAACATTCTTCCTCAGATACCATCAATGTTACCTGACCAAGTTTTTCCCTTATGCACTCTTGCTTCCAGTTTTTAGCAAAGAACACAATAAGTTTAGATTTGCTTTCTGTGCTAGCTAAGATTCTTGTCCAGTTCTCGACATGATGCCCTGGCTTTATCTCATTAAGCCTTATGCCATTCAGTAAGCCTCGTTTCATCCGATCCATAGTCTTAATTGCTGCTTGTATATGTCAAACACCACATCAGTGCATTCACTTCCTTGACCATCTCTTAATACTTTCTTTAGGATTATATCAGACAGTTCTTCAAATGTTAGGTTCTCTCCATAAGCCATTTGCACAATTGCCATGCCATCAACTATTGTTGCTCTTGGTCGAGGTGGTAATTCAACATTTGAGTTGCTTTCTTAATATTGATTTCCCTGAATTTTTCAAGATACCATCTGCATTTGCAAGAGCCCATGATTTTGGTCTTAAAGGATACTTAAGAACATCTCTCATATCCAGTATCCTGTTTTGTGCAATCGATTGTCTACCTTTAAATTACTCTATTTTTACCAGTTTTGACAACTGTACCATTTGTCAAAGAGCTAAATGTTTGCAGATTAATCTTGTTGATAGGGTCATGGAAACCACAATCCGCCTCTAACTTTCCTATAAATGTCTTGAAAGCTTCTTTCCCCTTATCATAAACACTTGAAAGATAATTGCTTACTACTGGTATTACTGCTACACCTGTTGATATACTCACTAAATCAGAAGGTTGAGGGAAAAAAGGGTTTGTCCAGTTATTTTCCTACATATCCTCAATGGCCTCCACATCACTTACATTTCTTTTGATTCTGGATGTCTGAAGGTCTGTATGAATAAGCCCAGCTGGACCGCATGATGAGACCAAGGATCTAAGCTACTTCATTTGTTCTGCCCTGTGTTCAGACGTCACATAAAACTGTGTAAGTGCACTTTTTTGTAAGCTGAATCCCTTGGTTCCTGTGTCTATGTGTCCATGATTATCGTTTCCTCCAATGTCTGGTCTGCTGCACTTCTGCCAAATGGGCTTGGGGACCCATTTTGCACTGGAAATCCACCTTTGAGGAAATGTGAAACAAGATCAGGAAATTTCTTTTGGAGTTGAGACATTTCTGCTAAATAGACTGTGAGGTAACAAGCATAGTTAGTTTTATCCAGTGCAATACAATAAGGAATCATTTCCTGCACACTTTCTAAATGCAAACTTCAATTTCTTTCTTGATCTACTTTTAGGTGTCCAAGTAGTATCTCTACCATGTCAACATACCTCCTCCAAAATGAAGCGAGGTCCCCCCTTTCATTCCTCAGACTGACTAAGTAACTTTTCCACAAATTCAGGATTCTTCGACAAGAATTATTAGCCAAACAAGATTTCAAGGAAGCAGCACAAATGTTGTCATGCATCAACATCACAATCCATAGTTTCATCTAAATGAGACAATTGCTTTCAAGCCATTCAGTGAAACTTTTCCAAGAAAATCGCATGAAGGCCTTGTATATCAATTTATGAAGTCTAACACTTCTGTTGTATTGCCTACCGTCTATCATACCAGATTACACTGCTAGGTCTCTTAGTCCTGCATCTTGAAACAATTTCCTTACTACTGAAAGTATGTTGCATATTATATGAAAATTGCCCATCGTCAACTTGATACTTTCAAATCAATCTCTGTTGTTGTTGCCAGGACAACCTCAGTTGCTTTTGCATAGAGAGCCTGATCTGTAACTAAAGCAATTGATTCTAGACAAAGTCTCTCTTGAATGCACACAGACTGGAAGAGACGCTCTTGCACAGTTGATAATTCTGTTTCTCTTGCATTGATATTATTATTATTATTATTATATGCTAAGCTACAACCCTAGTTGGAAAAGCAGGATGCTATAAGCCCAGGGGCCCCAACAGGGAAAATAGCCCAGTGAGGAAAGGAAATAAGGAAAAATAAAATATTTTAGGAATAGTAACATTATTAAAATAAATATTTCCTATTTAAACTATGAAAACTTTAACAGAACAAGAGGAAGAAAAACTAAATAGAAAAGTGTGCTAGAGTGTACCCTCAAGCAAGAGAACTCTAACCCAAGGCAGTGTAAGACCATGGTACAGAGGCTATGGCACTACCTAAGAATAGAGAACAATGGTTTGATTTTGGAGTGTCCTTCTCCTAGAAGAGCTGCTTACCATAGCTAAAGAGTCTCTTCTACCCTTACCAAGAGGAAAGTAGCCACTGAACAATTACAGTGCAATAGTTAACCCCTTGGGTGAAGAAGAATTGTCTATTAATCACAGTGTTGTCAGGTGTATGAGGAAAGAGGAGAATCTGTAAAGGATAGGCCAGACTATTCGGTGTCTGTGTAGGCAAAGGGAAAGAACCGTAACCAGAGAGAAGGGTCCTATGTAGTACTGTCTGGCCAGTCAAAGGACCCCATAACTCTCTAGCGGTAGTAAATCAATAGTAGGTAACTATCCAATGTTATCTGGCTTAATCATTACATCATCTTTAGTTTTGATACTGAATCTTACTATTTGATTTGCTGTATCATGGAGACTTGCCATTAACCACAGAGAGTGTCTTGCTTTGCTCTATCTATTTCATTTTCAAGTGGTAGGCTTGCTACAATTAATTGTAGAGGACCAGCCCTTTTTTCAGAAATGCATACCGGAAGGAGCTACTCATGCCCATTAAATGTTCTTCCTTTTTGCCTTACTATGGGCAGTTGACTTTCTCCCTGGTGCACATGTTTGTGTTTGGGGTTGGACAATAATTCTGTTAATACAATGGGATGTGCCTGCACCACTAATTGTTTCTTTGTGCCGATCAATATTATCAAATGCAAGTTTAGTCGGAATGTGGAGATGTGTCCATGATAGAAGCGCTGGTTGATTTTCATCTGCATTTTGCATCTTTTCCATGCCTA
Organism: Palaemon carinicauda; assembly: GCF_036898095.1. NCBI lineage: Eukaryota > Metazoa > Arthropoda > Malacostraca > Decapoda > Palaemonidae > Palaemon > Palaemon carinicauda. The sequence goes on along the minus strand of NC_090757.1, from coordinate 59,869,796 downwards.
GGGCAGCGTCAATCATGAGTAGTTTAGTGTATGACCATCCATGTCCAAGATGATTCAATTTCTTTATGAGTTCAACATTGCCAGTTAAAGTTTTTATGACCCAGGGTAAGAAAATATGAGTAGGAGTAAAAACATGTGCATTTGCAACTGCACTGTTTATATCCTGCCAACTGAGAATGACAGCCAGCAAGTTTTTTCAGAGCTGATGGGCTGTTGTCCACCTAAGAGCACACTCAAGAAGTGGACAAGGCAATCTGGAAATTCTACGTAAGTTTCAGTCAGCTCAAGGGGATGAGGTAGCCAGGTGTGTTCCTTTATAATTTCTATAATCTTATCTCTCAAGACTAAAGCCACCTGAACAGTCAACTGCTCACATTCTTCACTCTTCAAGTATATGTCAAGTTTATCTTTTGCTGTTAAATATTCACTAGAAATAGCATTTATTAAGGTTTTATGGTCTAACATAAACTTTGTTACTACTTCCTGAAAAAAAGGACAAATTTTCTCCAAATTCATTTTCAATGTTTTTGCGAATATGCTTCTTTGTGAATGGTCAAATACCTTCAACTCCTTTGTCCTTCATTACTGATACAACCATTGAAGTAAGGTCTATTAAAGACATAATCCGAGGATTTGAAAACAAATTAACTCTTATGAACATGTACAAATGAGGTAATGCTGAGGCTTCCTTAATTTTATAATAATTTTCTTGAAATTGGGAATCATTAGATGAGGTAGCTCTTATTTTAGTGTACTTTTTGTAACATGACACATAGTAACAGGCCTCAGCTGTTACAATATCTCATGAAGGTATTGCAAGAAACTTGTTATCACCTTCCTAGGTTGCAGCATTTCTGAGTGTCACACTGCTCTAATTAAAAATTTCTTTGTCTTGACGCACCTTTTAGAAACTTGTTGAATTCACATAAGATGCATTTTCGTTCATATACGCGAGTTATTTCTGTAACTCCTTGGTGTAAAGAACATGATTTTTCTAAGAATATATTTTCAGTTTTCTCTGCAAGCTTCTTTAATCTCGAAAGTTCCTTTTTGAGTTGTATGCGACACGTGAGTTTATGATATATAGGTGCATACTTCTCCAGAACCAGATGGCAATTGACACGGGTCCATTTCTTGTTCACTTTATATACAATCATAGGTTACCGTTATCCATTTGCTATTTGTTCGCAAATTACACGCTATGTATTTGGAATGCATTCTTATAATTTATAGTATAAATGTGCTAACGCTATTTATTTGGTGTTTCCCATTCCACTACCAACACGTAATTACCCATGAGCTGCGGATAAAGGCTGAACACAGCAAATATCTATGGATATATTGCATATGGATTGTGTTTTTATTGCGTATGTATTGCGAATGTGTAACGAATCCCATCTGCAACCAAAATTTTGTGCAGTTAGAAAATCTGAAAGCAGAAGAAACACCAGTGTGGATGCATTGGGAATATGTGCAGAGGTTGGAAAATTGATTTCAGTATGAATCACGAATATATGTTTGGCGAATGCTTACCAATTTTGTGCGTAATTCAGTTACATTTCACCCAAAGGCCTGTGGGACTGGGTCTTAAGATAAGTGACGTCCCGTATCTTTGCTCAGTATACAATATCTTTACCACGATCCCATAAAAAGACGCCCAGGTGAGAGATATCTGGTGAACAAGATGGTCAGGGATTTTGGCCATCCCTTCCAATCCCCCGCTTTGGGCTTGATTTTGGAACCCGGGAACATGCAGTCCCCAATGTAGTGGTACACCATCTGAGAAACAAGGGTTGGTTGAAGGTCATCTGATTGTGGTGCCACATATTCTGTCAAAAGGTCAAGGTAAACTACTCCAGTAATAGATGTCTCATTTAAGGAAAATGGATCACCAATTTGATTGATAATGATCCCACACCACACATTCCCCTTTGAACTATCTCCGTGAAGTTTTTAAATCACATGGGGATGTACTGATCACCAGATTCTCACAACATTGTGTGTTCAGTTTCCCTGCATAAGTTGCACTTTTTAAGCATATACTCTCAAGTTCTTGTGTCTGGGTTTTTTCATTGTTGAACGTGATGACATGCCTTTTCACACATGACTTTTCATTAACACTCTTACCTTCGTCAATTGTCCTTACTTGATTCGGAGGCATCATTCAATTTAGGACAATGGACTTATTCCTGGATAGCCTATCTATAACAAACCAAATCTTGGCATAGGCTAATACCGTGTACATCATAGGTATAGGCTAATACTCTAAGCCTAGACTTAAAGTTAACTTGACTCTTGCTGTGGAGAAGGACGGATCTTCATTTGCAGTGGAGGTTGAGGAAAAGGCTGGTTCCTGGTTTTTTTTTATTCTTACTTCTACAAGTGCTAGTACATGAGTTACTCCAAACTGGTACCCTGTAATACAAAGCCTTCATTTAGGACAACGATCCTACACCATCTCAACTATGTGTGGCTAACATAACATTTTGATGAGATGAAAACGAATTCGTTTATTAAGTCTAATAATCGTAAATGGAATTACCGTTCAGTTAAATGAAGCATTTCTATTATTACATTACTTTACCCCTACGGAAATTGGTTTTCATTTATTAAGGACTATCAACTAACTGCAAAATCTAGGGTAGATAACAGATCTGACAACAAGTTTTGTAAGCCATGAATAATAGCCATCTCTTAGCCGGATATAGGCTGCAACATTTAATCTTCATGGTCTGCTGACAGACATACAGAGCAAGTTGTGGGATGCCACCCTTAAGGCGCGTTTCTACCTATCCATCCTAATAACCTTGCTAAGTTAAACACCTATGTAAGAGTGATCTTAAATTCAGTTAAGACCTAGTCACTCCTCATTAAGGTTATAATCACTTAGGATTATTTTTCTTACAAACAACCTCTTCATGTTATCCAGTCTCATGCACTCAATAATCCTAAGCAGGAGCAAAGTTCCTTTGAAGATAATATACCTCTTAAAGCATCCTAATGACTAACTTACACATCAGTCACATAGCTTGAACAACTCCACCAGAGTTTGTAAAGCTTTTGGATGGGGTTACTCTTGATACACAAATTCAACTGAGTACAAGTTCACGGTAACGAAGTGTTATTATCAGATCGATAATCTATGAACATAGACCATAAGGACAATTAAAAATGAACATAATTGTTATATGCATGAACAATTCTAAGGCACAGAATAAAATACATTTCCATATAAAAGTACAAAAATACAAAATACAGTATAAAAAATATAATGATCTCAAATTTCCTCAATTAATCTAGAGGGAGGAACAATATTGATAGCACCTCTGGTTTGTACTCCTTCGTTCACATCAGGATTGATAATATCCATTTCCTGCATTTTCACTAACCACTGTTCTTGTCCTACAAAAGGTTTTACTTTTTCAGCAGCACGTTCAATAATGGTGTGGTCAAACAAGTTTTTCAACTCATATTTAGCACCATCCCTAAACACTTTGGTTACTGCATAAGGACCAGACCATCTTGGGTTTAGTTTCTTACTTGTGCTGGGAATCACATTTTCATTTTCAACCCATACAAGACAGTTTTCATCCACTTTCTCATTCTTCCTCTTTTGATTGACTATTGCGCGATACTTGCTGGCCATCTCTGTGTGAGTTTTCTGAATTATTTCATGAGCTTTTGCAATAGCAGTCTCTTCTCCACCATCATTTATTGTGGGTAACACACTAGTAACTTGCCTTGGTGCCCTACGAGAGAAAAATACATAATGAGGTTGTTCACCAAGAGTGGTATATACAGCAGAATTGAGCACACGCTGTGTTTCACCTAAGTACTTTGGCCACTGATAAGGATGTCCTTTGCACATCACGTTTAGTACTGCTCTCATGGTTCTATGCATCCTTTCACTTACACTGTTTCCTTGGGGATGATATGGGGTAATATAACCTGCATTGATCTTATGTTCGCGACATAATTTTCTAAATTGATTTGAAGTCAATTTGGCACCATTATCCAGAATGACAGTCATAGGTACACCAAAGTCATTCAGATACATAAGGAAGTTTTTGCTTACCTCCTCTGTAGACTTACTTTGCAAGGGATAGAACTTAACATAATCAGCAATTACAGTCAATACATATCTATAACCATTTGCACCAGATAACATATCTGTTAAATCAAGACTGATTCTCTCTAAAGGTTTAGTTACTGGAGGCAATTCCTGAAACTGTTGTTGTAAAGAACTACTTGTTTTATGTTTTTGACACATGACACATTCACTTACATATTTGATGACATCAGATCGCAATGAAGGCCAATAAAATAAGTTTTCAATAGCATCCATTGTTTTGCGTATCCCTAAATGACCTGACAATGATTCATGACCGAACTTCAAAGCTGCCTTGGTTAAATCCTAAGGAACTATTAATATCAACTGAATGGAGTTATCAACTTTATCTGCACTGAGATATAATAAGCCTTCATACAGCAGGAACTGTGTAATTAAAGCTCTGGGAAACCTCTTACGTGGTAATTTGCCACCCTCTAGAAAGGTTGTTAGCTCAGCCCACCTTGGTTCCTCTAACTGCTTTTCTTGAAACTCATCCTTGCTCAGACCAAGATAATCGTCCCTACTCTTATGAAAAACTGCTCTAACTGGTCTACTTAGTTGATCTACCACCTGATTATTTTTACCTGGCCTATATTCTACTTTGAACCGGTAATCCTGCATCTCAATTACCCACCTGCTCATCCTAGGTGATTTAGTCTTTCCCTTGAACACCGATACTAGAGGTTGATGATCTGTGTGAATGGTAAATGGAACACCCCAAAGAAAATGATGAAACCTACGACATGCTAAGACAATAGCAAATGCTTCTCTGTCGGTGGTACTGTAGCGCCGCTCAACTGGCTTCAGTTTCTTGGAGAAATATCCAACCGGTTTCAACTGATCATCTTGTCTCTGCATGATCTAAACTAGCGTCAGTAAATAATTCAAAGGGTTTAGTCATTTGAGCCTTTACTAACACTGGAGCAGTGACTAATGCTTGTTTCATCTGTTCAAAGCTGGACTGACAATCCTTTGTCCACATGGGAACAGCAATTTTAGCATAATCCTTTATGTGTTTCCTGTAAAATCCACACATTCCCAGAAATCTCCTAGTTTGCTTAACATTAGTAGGTGGTTTCATCCCTTTGATTGTACTGATATTGTCTGGACATGGTCTACAACTGTCTTTGGAGATTATATGACCTAAAAACTTTATTTCTCTTTGGCCTATCTGACATTTCTTTAGATTTAACTTCACTCCTTTGTCACTGAAAAGTTTGAATAGTTGCTCTAACCTTTTCAACAAGATGGGAAAACTGGGAGCCCAAACAACTATGTCATCTAAGTAATTCTTAACCCACCCTTTCTTAATATAGGTCGTGGGGCATGCTGACAAAAGATGCCTAAATAATGAGTTTGATTGACCCTCCTCGCAACTACCTGAAAACACTTGTTCTAATGTAATTTTGGGGTGCTCTTTCCGAAAATGCAATGTTCTCCTCTGTAAAGTTGCACATTAACCCACTACAGGCGAAATACATTAACCTATGAAATTCACATTTTCTCCCGTGGGAGGAATTTTTTTTTCACAATTTCTGTCCATGGTTTACCAAAAAGGATATCTTAAAAGAAAGACTATGATATTAAGATAAGTATACAATTATATAGACATTTTATTTTTTTGCAAATTACATAATATAGTTTTAAAAAATGAGTCTTCTTCTCTATCAGGGAATATGCCTAATGCTGATACAATTTCCGTTTGTGCTAGATAAAAAGTGTTTTTTTCATTTAAAGTAACTTTTTGTAAAAGACATTTTTCTAAAAATCAAAATTGTTAGTAATGCCAGTTTCAGTCCATGCTCATACTCAACCTCATGCTAAAAATCGTGCATGATTATAATCATTTTCAACTTACTCATAGCTCGCCTTCCTCGTTAATGTCATCATCAGAATCGGTGTCTTGTATCAGGCTATCTTCATCAGTTGATGTATTCTCACAGTTTGTGCAGTGGCACAAATCTGAACATTTCAGGTTGTTTGCACGGCAAGAACAGTTCCCTTGATTACATCCTGATTTCCGGCAGGAACAAGAAATACTTTTCAGAATTGACTCCGGTGCAATTGGCAAAGTGTTCCACACTATTTTCAAACAGTTCTGTTCCATTTTCCATCCATTTCCCACAGGATTTGGAGCTTCCATATTTGTCTGAAGACAACGTCTATGTATTGCAGCTTGGTAGATGGCCCGTTTAATGTGATTCTCCAATGAGTCAAGATTTGGTGGCAGTGCAGTGTTTGTCCTGTAACAAAAGCGGAATATCTCGTACCTCGCTTCATTCACAGAAACAGGACTTTTATAGATATTTTTGACTAAGGAAAATTCCTTATATTAAGTTTCCTTTTTTTTTTTAAGTTGCATTAACTTTCCATTTTTTTTTTCAAAATGTTTTGAAAGCATACTTTAGGAAAGACTTTAATTTTAATATATTCTTTCTAATAATGCACTATTAAGAGTTGGAAGACCCAGGCCTACATGGCTGAGGAATATGAAGCTTGAAGTAGGAGATGATGAATGGAAAAGTATTGATTTAAAAGCTCGAGGCAAGAGACGACTGGCGAAATCTAACCGAGGCCCTTTGCGTCTATAGGCGTAGGAGGAGATGATGATGATGATGATGATGATGAATACTGCTATACTTCTCTATCAATAAAGAATACGAACTGAAGCTGGTCCCAAGCCCGGAGAGACTTGGAAAGACCTTTGAAGACTTTGAAGTAATAAACATTACTTTGTGGTACGTAGAACACTATACCAATTTGCTAGTAGCAAATAAAGTGTCTCAGATATTACCTAGTGACTCACTGGCGCTCATACCAGACTCCCAAAGTCTGATGTTACTTATTGAAGTTGATTTTTGGTATACAATTGGAAGCCCGTGTCCATGAGCCCACAAATGTTGCAAGAGCCCGTGTCAAAAGCATCTGTTTTTTTACTGATGGTTGTGGTGGCCGATGAGGTAACATCCCTGACTGATAAACGCCAGATTCGGGTATCGTGACCTTTGCTGCTATAATGCCAATAAATTAATTCAAGCATTATGCAAGTGATTCGCTATTATAATTTTATTTTATAAAACATGTGACCTTGAAATTGTTTTTAGCTACTCAGGCAAACAGCCACACACAAATACACACTATCTACATATCTATCTATCTATCTATCTATCTATATCTATATATATATATATATATATATATATATATATATATATATATATATATATGTATATATATATATATACTGTATATATATATATGCAATATTGATCAACAAAACTGAGTTACGAACCTTTTTAACCAACACTACAGCAAAATACCAGGAACGGAAAAGAATTTGATGTCTTGAGTTGAGATAATGTTGAGTTATGATGATGTAAAGTGGAATTGTACCTTTTAAAACACGCTATCTTCCGCATCTGAGAGAAATATGGCAACCGCGCATTAGAGATGTGGCAGAAGCGCGAGATTCCGTTTCTAATGCTCTTATTGGATAAGAACCTGTGCAGAGCCATCTAGTGGCAAGAAATTGAACTAAATTCTGTTGAATATTTGGAGGCTAATAATTAGTAATTACTAATTAATGTGCAAGTTAATTTTGGAGAACATTGTATTTTTTTGTAGCCAAGAACATACTGAATAACATATAAAAAAATTGGATAGTTGCAGGGTGGGTCAAATAAAAATGAACAATATTGCTGTATGCCCCATGGCCTAATAAGAGGAGCTAAGATATTAGACATGATACGTGAAAATATAGTTGGACTGCAACTTAATCCAAAAGGAAGGCACTTAAATCTATACAGTGAAACTCCATCACTAAATGTTAAATCCCTGCTCTCTTTATCTAATTCCACTTGATAATATGCATCTTTCATATCTAAGGAAGCATAATAATGGTTTCCTGCAGCTGTATCTACTATCTCCTCTAATCTAGGTAAAGGGTGAATATCAACCTGGAGGTGTGTGTTGACTTTACGGTAATCGAGGCACATCCTTTGAGTGTGATCGGGTTTCCTTACAAGAACAATAGGGCTTAACCATGCTGCATTAGATGGTTCTATTATCCTCTTTCTTCCCTATCCTCTAACATGGTGGAAATAAGAGTTTTGGTTTTTTCAGGGTATAGATACATGGGAGACCTAACTGGATGTGGATCACTTATTGCAATATGAGCTTGAACATCTTTAAACTTTCCCAATTCTTTCTCTTCAAGAATGAATATGGAGTGATTTGCAACTAACATGTCACTTAATTCTGCCTGTTGATCAGCATTAAGATGGGAATTATCTTGTTGAGAATACAAATATTTAATCTTTTCTTCTCTAGTCTTGCCTGATTGGATGCTAACATCAACACCTGGAGGAACTAAATCTTTCTGAATTCTAGTTTTCAGGCACTTTGGATCTGGCTGATCAATATCATCTTCACTGATTATCCTATAACACCCTAATAAAGTTCCAACCTTCACCGTCATCCTAGCTTTCGTATTATTTACCAATGGTAAAAACACTTTCGTATTATTTACCACTGGTAAAAACACTTTCGTATTATTTACCACTGGTAAAAACACTTCCTGAGCATCATTAACTTTAAGGCACAAAACAGATTGGGTTTGACACTCCTTAATTTCAGGTACAAATTCTAACAATGTGTTAGGAGGTTCATTTACAGCTAATGGGTAAATACCAGCAGTAAACTGGGGTAGAATAAGTTTCTTTCTGAATCTAACCTGAGCTTTTTGAGGTTCATTAGGTTGAAGTACCTTAATCTGCCTGACCCTTTTGTTAGATGGTCTGGGTCTCAAATATCTTGCCGGATAAATAAATTTATCCCAAACAATTATTTTCTTTGCATCATCTCATGTCATTGGTGCGGACCTAATCAAATCTGCTCCTAACAATACGTCTGTGTCCAAATAACCATCTGGCACTACAGAAAATAAATGGGTAACCACCCTGGAACCAATGTTCACGTCCAGATACACCGTACCAAGAACAGGGAGAACATTCTGAGTTACTCCAGTAAGTTGTGGGATATTCCTCATTTGATTTCAGTGTAAACCTAAACTTTCTCTAAGCCTCTTCTGTGCCACACATACTTCACTACCAGTATCAATTAAGGCATGGCACATTACATGATTTATCATCAAATTGATAGGAGACCTATTATTGACCGTTAGTCACTCATTTCGGACAGGACCTGGGAACTGTGCTGAACCTCTTTTACAACCAGGTCTGTGGCAATCAAAACAAACACCTCTTGGATGATTATGTGGGCATTCAGAAAGCTTGTGATCTCTAACCTTACAGTAAGCACAATATTGATTGTTTCCCTTTTTCTTACCTAATCTCTTTAATTGGTTGGACAACTCACTAACCTGCTTCTCCAGATCCTCCAATTTTGATGTGGTTTGTGCACTACTATTTACTGCAGGTGTTGGAAGGGAATTAGAATTATTAACAGGTAAAACTCTACGTTGGGTAACGGTTCCACATATTATAGCTAAATGATACTCATACTCAACTAGTTCAATGAATCTTTCCAAAGGTATCCCATCATCAAGGAAATCTTTTAGTCGTTCTTGGGATCTACCGTCAAGTCCACTATACAACTTCCTTTTCACAAGATTGTCAGCTTTTGGCAGGATATCCTTAGGGAATTTCAATGCAAAGGCAGATAATTTACATTTCATTCTGTTAACAAATGTTCTGGGGGCTTCATCTACACTGTAACGTTCCATCTCTATTTCCTGCCAAGACTGTGTAATATTAACTGAACAAGCAAAGCGGTAATTCAGAAAGTCCTTAATTTGACTCCAAGATATGTTATTTCCCCTTTTGGCCATTTCAGCCGTTATTAGCGTTGGTAAGTGCTACTTGGATCCTATCCATGTCTGCAGAAACACAGAACTCTACTTGACAAGAAAACCTAGCCAGTCTATTATCAGTTCTAATACCTTGCAAATCTGTCAACTTCAACATCAAAGTATCCTTGGGTTTTAGGCTGATTATCAATTGGGTTAGGCACATTACCTACCCGAATAACTGGGTTATTAATGGTGTTACTACCCTGAACTGGATCATTAGGCCCTACTGGCTGTGTACTTGTTGGCAAATTATGTGTCAATACTGATGTTGGTTGATCATGTGATGTTGGTGTTATGTCCGCTCTGTCTACTATAACAAAATGGTTAATGTCAGATGCGTCAGCTCTGTTAGAATTGAATGGGGTGGAAGTGACATGTAAAGCATTTGACAAAGTGGATATTTTCCTTTTCATGTCGATAAGTTGTTCACATACAGTATTTGTTGCATTTGACTACTTTGGTTATCTATGGCAGACAAGAGATTATCATATAAATCTTCTGTTTCAACCTCACCTTCCATTTTCTGAGCCATGTTATACAAAAAACACAAGCAAAATAGTCAGCACAGGCTACAATACAAAACAAAAATAGACTAATAGTACAGTACCTTAGGCTAGGATGATATCGACCTAATCACCCTAGGTTTGGCTATCATATATATATAAAAGAAAAATAAATACAGTCCTAATGGTTTCGTGGCTACTTCAGGACGTTGGGATGGATATATTAATCTATATAAGATTTTTGGGCTCAAGCCATGTCAACCTGATGGAAAGTTCCTATTGGTAGCTTTCTAAGGGATATTTGGCTACAGTGATATTCCCAGAGAATTGACCTTTAGGTCTCCAGAATTCTAACTCCTGGCGCAAATATCCTTATAATTTTTCTTAAGGATATCGCATAATATCAGGGGACGTATATCTTGATATGACACATAGCAATCTTCGCCCCGAATAGCGTTTTCATTTTGAGGGGGAAGAGTGGCGAAAAACAGAAGGGAAGCCGTTATCAAGGTTACCCTTCCTCCCGTACTATTACGAGTATCCAAGATGGCACTCATTCCTATTTCAGTAGCGATAGCGCACGGTGGTTTTCCCTAATATCTAACGTTTTTTATCGTTATTGAGAGGATTTAATATGCAATCTCCAGCTGCTTCTGCTTCTGGAAAGTTGAGTATTTAGTCTTTACAGTGTATAATTTTTAGCTCCTGCTTCACAGTGAAATTAGCTTAATTTAATGTGTTTTGGAGCTTGGCCAGTCACTGGAGACACCATGGACGCTGTCGTTCGTTATGCATGTGTTATTTAGTTAGCAGAACGACATTCCCGGTGGTAATAGCATTAATAAATTATGAAAGCTATTTAGGCACAATTATACTATTAAAGATATATTATGCATACAAATATCCTCTTCCTTATGTCGATCGTATACGTTAGAGTTTCGGTGATTTAGGTAACCGAGATCTCGCCCTGCGCTAGGCTACCTAGCCTATGCGCTTTAGTATACTTTCATTATCCCGGTTACCCTCGTGTATTGTTTTATCAATTCAACAGGAGATAGTATATCTCCTAGAATTAATCATATAACTCAATACTTGTCTCCTGTGGAGATTTAAGGGCAATCCTTTCTTCTCTCTGAGTGCCTCCATAGGCGACAACCCTATCTTAGTCTTGCCAGAGAGTAGTCACTCCCCTGCTGGCTTAGAGCTGCCGACATAGGAGGCTAAGCCTCCCTAGGCCGCACTTGAAGTGGTAGTATGGTGCCGCCACCTTCTCCCCTGCGGTGTAGAAGACTAGTCCGGTTCCGGCAGACCCTAGGCTGAAGAATAGATATTCTTCTGCCGCCTAGGATGGCGCTGATACTGAAACAATGTTTCACTCTTTTGTGGAAGTGGCGGCAATAATGCCGCCTTCTTCTACACTTGATACAGGACCCTTTTCCCCTTCCCCTCTCTGTCCTTTAGCGATGGCTTAGCAATCGCAATCCTGTGGCTGTTGTCTTGCAATTTCACCGCTTGCCGGGTAGATTGTGGTGCCGGCCGGGCTCCTACATAAGCAGCTGTATAGTCACTCAGTCTTTCCCTTATGGACACAAGGCTCCGGGAAAGGTTGTGCCAGCTGTGACGGCTGCCGGTGGGAGACCCCTCTGCTGCTGAGTGTTCTTCAGTCCTCTCTTGGACTGCCATCCACATTCCTGAAACCGGCAATGCCAGCAACGGATCTTGTGGCTGGATGGAAGCTTGAATGATGCATTCTCCCCTTCCATTTGAACCTTTAATTCTAGTGGAAGGCAGTAAGGTTATATACTTACACCCTTATTTATTGTAAACACATATTTTAATAAGGCAGCCCTTCACTCCATGCTTTCTCTCTCTCTGTCAGCTAGTGCCGCCAGGTACTAACCCAGCCGGCAGCATGTCGGCTGGACCGGTGCCGCCAGGTACTTACTCAATCGGCGGCATGCCGGCTGGACCAGTACTGTCAGGTACTACCCAGCCGGTGACATGCCGGATGGACTGTGCCGCCAGGTGCTAGCCCTACCGGCAATATGCCGGCTGAACTACAGTATATGATTATACAGTAGCCAGTATATTTGCAGTATAGTATATACTGCAGACAGAAAACTATAGTATATATTATACAGTAGTTATTTTCCAACATACCTTGTGTATCCTTGCACAGTCTATTGCTGAGACCAATCCTATATTGAAAGAATAGAATTAGTTCCATACTCTGATTAGGAATCAGTTAATAACTTACCCCACAATATTAAATAATTTAAGAAGGGTCAGTGGTAGTATACACTTTTTCTATCCCTTTTGAGTTTGCCATGATCAAGGAAACTCTATAACCTTAATATTGGAGGGAGGTCACAGCAATGGGCTGGAAAGGATGCACAAGTATGTGTCTTTCCTAATTTCTTTTTAGCTTACTATCCTAAGGTATAATGGTTAAAATATTAATATTAATATTTTGCATAATCTGTTTATCATGTAAGATAAACAACCGCATACTCATTTAATTTTCCTTTCTTTACAGGAGGAACCCCAGATGAAATGCGATGCGATCTTCTGCAACCATAGGAGTAGGAACTTCTACGGTCACAAAGCGTGCAGGTCTCATGCCCCCTGCATCATCATTACCGAAACCCTGCAGTACTGGGACCCCCAAGTCTGCAATATCTGCCGGACCTTGGTGACCGAAGGTTTCGATGACCCCAGGTCAACGGAGTCGAAAGATGCGGCACGAGAAAAGCTGCGCAAGTGGGTACGACGGTTCCTGAAGAACTCTCCGGGACCATACCTACCTAACAATAGGATGCGTAGCTTGCTGTTCCCGAAAGCGGATAGTGAAATTGTCGTCCCCCAAGCACGACCCAGACCTCCCTGCGTCCAGATTGCCATCGAGACGGATGTCAGTGAGGCGTTGCAAAGCATGGACATCCACCAGGAGGAAAGGATGTCGGAAGTGTCTACACATTGGAAAGGATCTACTAAAGGATGATCCCGAGGAGGAGTCTACTCTATCTCCGGAAGAAGATGATGATGTTGAGTCGGAGTCCCTTCCGTCTGTGCCGGCACCTGAGCTGTTACCCTCGACATCTTCAGCTTCTACCCCTCCATTGGACAACATGAGCCAGACACTGACCCATCTTACGGTCTTAATGGAGAACATTCACAAGTAAGACGAAGCAAGGGAAGCGAGACTTGAGAGAGAGCTCCGTGAAGCTCCACTTACCGCCTCCCGAGGGTCATAGAAGCGACCCAGAGTCCAAGACCTCCCAACCTGCTCCAAAACCAATCCCTGGAGGTATGTGGAGTTTATGCTGATTACTAATGGCAAACTACATCTCGGAGAAGATGGGAGCCGTCCCCTTAGACGACATCCAGTTTTGGCCAAGCTTTAACGCTTACCCTGATTGCTTCATTCGACTGAAGCATGAACCAACACCAAAAGAGGAGACGGAACCGAAGGAGGTCATGGTTTTCGACCACGATAAGGCACAGGCTCTCTTGTCGAGTAGCCTGAAAAAGGCAGGCTATTCAAATTCGAAAGTGTCCGCCTTGAGCATGAAACACCCTACTTTTCTTGCTCCTGCTTCAATAGCCTTCCCCTTTACATCGAAGGCATTTAAAACTGTTGCCAAGGCAGTGGAGGCAGGCATACCATGCCCTGCACTAGAGGAGTGCAGGCCTCTGTCGTTAGCCTTCCCCATGGAAGAGAAGGAATGAAAGGAAGTCCACCTAACCTTCTCAGTAGGGAAACTGGACGCAGACATCGCTGGACGACAGTTTATCGAGAATCTCCCTAGACTTTCTGACTTTCTCCTGTGCAAGGAACAAGAGACGAAGGAGAGACTTGCTGCATTCTTATCCCTACAAAACTGCATAGAGATGTGTGCAGGCCAAAGAAGTACCCCAGACATGCTCATGGTCCTGACCAAAATGCATATGGCCACCCTAGTAAAGGACCTGTGTGCTTTCATGAAGGCTAGGAGAGTCTGTAGAGAGTTTGTGTTCGCTGCTGCAACAGTGAAACACGAACCCAGGAAGCTGATATCTTCTAACATCAGGGGTAAAGACCTCTTCCCGAACGAAGTAGTCAAAGAGGTAGATGAGAAAGCCACCACGGAGAATAGGAACCTTCTCCAGAAGTGGAGCATCTCCTCAAAGAGGAAGTCTTCCCTGGATGCGGGCCCCCAACCTAAAAGGAAGATGAAGAAGCCTAGACTTCACCCTCAGCCTGCTCAACATCCCACAGTCACCATGACCGCGTTGCCCCAAGTGGTGGCCCAAACACAGACCACCTTCGAAGTGGTGCCTCAACAGCTGGTTGCCCAGTCACCAGCATTCAACCCCGGGTTTGAGAGGCAAACCACTACCTTTCGGCCGAGAGGTAAAGGATCCAGACGGGGCTCATCTAGACATCCCTCAAGAGATAGGGGAGGACGTGGTCGAGGAGGTAAACCCTCCGGACAATCGAAGCAAGGAGGGAGGCTCCAACATTTTCAGGATCGTTGGACCTTCGATCCTTGGGCCCATGGCCTAATCAAGATTGGACTAGGATGGAAACGGAACAAGTCTCCGCCATCATTTCCTCAATTCTTCCAACACTCCACCCCCTCATTAGAAGAATATACCTTAGAGCTTGTGAGCAAACAGGTTATAAGGAAAGCAAAGTCCATCAAATTCCAGGGAAGGCTGTTTCGTGTTCACAAGAAGGACTCAGACAAACTCAGAGTCATTCTGGACATGTCGCCACTCAACAAGTTCATAGAAAACAGCAAGTTTAGGATGTTAACCCTTCAACACATAAGGACCCTGTTATCCAAAGGGGCGTTCACAGTCTCGATAGACCTGGTAGATGTCTATTGGCACCTTCAAGTCAATCGCCCACTCTCCTCTTACCAAGGATTCAAGTTACAGAAGATAAAGTATGTTCTCAGAGCCATACCCTTCAGACTAAACATAGCCCCAAGAATCTTCACGAAACTTGCAGACGCAGTCGTGCAACAACTAGCCCTAGAAGGTGTTCAGGTAGCAGCGTACCTGGACGATAGGCTGGTGTGGGCAGCATCCGAAATGGCTTGTCTGTAAGCATCCAAAGAAGTGATCCAGTTCCTGGAACATCTGGGATGCAAGATCAACTTCAAAAAGTCTCGACTCTCTCCAGCTCAAAGGTTTCAATGGCTGGAAATCCATTGGAACCCGAGGTCACACCGCCTCTCCATTCCCTCAGGGAAGAGGAGGGAGATTGCAAGCTCTGTCAAGAGACTACTGAAATCCGACAGGATCTGAAGATGCCAACAGGAAAGAGTACTGGGCTCTCTCCAGTTCGCAGCAGTAACAGACCCAGTGGTAAGAGCACAGCTGAAAGATGTATCAGGATTCTGGAGAAGATACGCATCAAACGCTCGAAGAGATCTAAAATGACCGATACCGGCCTTACTACGATCATTTCTCAAGCCGTGGTCGAAGGCCAAGAGCCTAACGAGGACCGTGCCCTTGCAACCACCTCTGCCGTCGGTGACCATCCACACGGATGCCTCGACGGAAGGATGGGGAGTTCACTCCCATCAAAGGAAAGTCCAAGGGACTTGGTCATCTCTGTTCAAGGCCTTTCACATCAATATTTTGGAGGCCATGGCAGTCCTCTTGACGTTGGGAAAACTCTTCCCTTTCAGATCAGTCCACATCAGGCTGATCTTGGACAGCGAAGTGATAATGAGATGTCTGAACTGACCAGGCTCGAGATCGTCCCATCTCAACCATGTGATATTAGCCATCCTTTGTCTAGAGAAATGGCACTTATCAGCAGTTCACTTACAAGGGTTCCGCAATGTGACAGCGGACGCTCTATCCAGGCTCAAGCTGATAGAGTCAGAATGGTCCCTAGACGCAGACTTTTTCTCCTCCATCTTGGAACAAGTCCCGGATCTGCAGATCGATCTGTTCGCGACGAACGACAACAAGAAACTACCTCGATATGTAGCCCCATACGAGGACCCTCTAGCGGAGACAGCGGACGCCATGTCCCTCGGTTGGAACGAATGGACCTGGATTTTCTTGTTCCTTCCATCCAACCTCTTGCTAAAGGTCCTCAACAAGCTGAGATCCTTCCAGGGAACGGCAGCTCTAGTGGCCCCCATGTGGCCCAAGAGCAACTGGTTCCCTCTAGTGATGGAACTGAAGCTGAGGCCGGTCCCTCTACCGAACCCAGCACTATCTCAACGAGTTCAGAAGTCGACTGTCTTAGCTTCATCACAGAGAACCCAAAACCTTAGAAGAATACAAGTCTAAGTCAACTAGAAGACAATATGAATTGTCTTGGAAAAAGTCTGTTGCTTTTGTTAAAGCAAAAGGACCAAAAGAAATTTCAATAGACTTCTGTCTGTCCTTCTTTATCCACCTTCATGAACAAGGTCTGACCGCCAACACGATAACTACGTGTAAGTCAGCCTTGATTAGACCTCTTCTATACGCCCTTCAAGTGGACCTGACGAACGAAATCTTTAACATGATCCCGAAGGTATGCACTAGACTTAGGCCTGCAGCTCCTCCGAAGCCCATTTCATGCTTCATCTGTGAACAGTGAAGATTGTTCTCTCAAGGATCTAACCCAAAAGGTTATTTTCCTGTTCGCTATAGCCTAAGGGGCTAGAGTTAGTGAAATAGTAGCCCTATCAAGAAATGAGGGCCACATTCAGTTCACAGAAGTGGGAGAACTGAATCTCTTTCCTGATCCAACCTTTCTCGCCAAGAACGAGCTACCCACTAAGAGATGGGGTCCCTGGAGAATCTTCCCTCTGAAGGAAGATGTCCCTCTGTGTCCAGTAGTGTCTAAAGGTCTATCCTCGAAGAACTTCAGATTTCAGGGGAGGACAGCTGTTCAAAGGAGAAACTTCAGGATCAAACTTATCCCTAAAACAACTGAGGGCGAAGCTCATCTACTTCATTCGCAGAGTGGATCCTGGCAGTACACCCACAGGTCATGATCCAAGAAAAATTGCTTCCTTACTGAAATTTTTTCAGTATATGGACATTGAGCGTCTTTGCTCATATACTGGATGGAAGTCATCCAGAGTGTTCTACAAACACTATGCAAAGCAAGTGCACGAGTTGAAGCATTACATGGTGGCGGCAGGTAGTGTATTAAAACCTGTCGTCTAGTGCTGCGATGAACAGTGAATTGATTGGGACTATCAATTAGGGTGAAAAGGTGTTGACACTTCCAGTGCGATACCTTTTAAGTGGGTGTCACCATGGTGACACTAAGACTTTTCAAAATCTCAGGTGTAGAATTATACAGATAACACTTGTGCCGTGTGTACATAGTACACAGTGTTGATAGTATGCAACATTTACAGAAAATTGTATTAGAAAATTTTATCAAAATTTTCAAATTTCAGAGTGGCACTAATCATTTCCCTTTCAGGGAGAAAAACGTTTTCTGTATATGTTATACGTATAATTCCCTTAACATGTTACACTCGTTATTCCATTTGGTCATTTATTCGAAATAAATGTCTATTAGAGTGTAATTGTGTCTTATTTCGCCCTGTAATTAGCACAATAAATATGGCCAGAGTTCTCTTACTTATTTAACCTAGTAAAACTCATATTTTGTATGCTTACAAACTATGGATATAGTTGATACCTAGTTGTTCCGACAACATATACAAACCATGAGACCTTTGTATATCTAGTTGATATTTATGTTTGTTCATATAATATATGCAAACCTTGAGACCCCTTTTCTATTCTCTAGTATGACTCTTCCCTGCAGGAGGCAGGAAGCCCTAACATTATCCATGATTAGTGCTAATGACGTATAACGGTAACATCATATGTCTCAATGGTCCGGATGACCATAGGAAAATTGTCCCAAGGTTAAGGCACCTATGAAAATCCTTAGATACAGTACTTTCTAGTAATTCACTGGTAAACTTCCATCAGGACGACATGATTTGAGCCCAAAAAACGGATTTTAAAGCGAAGCGAAAAATTTATTTTTGGGTGAGATGGCCATGTCGTCCTGATGAACCCGCCCTCCTTTTCCATAGAAAAGGCTTAGGCAAGATTCCTACTATATCTGTAGCACCATGCTCAATACTACAAGGAATGAGCGCCATCTTGGATACTCTTAATAGTACGGGAGGAAGGGTAACCTTGATAAGGGCTCCCCTTCTGTTTTTCGCCACTCTTCCCCCTCGAAACGAAAACACTATTCGCAGTGAAGATTGCTATGTGTCGTATCAAGATATACGTCCCCTGATATTATGCGATATCCTTAAGAAAAATTATAAGGATATTTGCGCCAGGAGTTAGAATTCTGGAGACCTAAAGGTCAATTCTCTGGGAATATCACTGTAGCCAAATATCCCTTAGAAAGCTACCAATAGGAACTTTCCATCAGGACGACATAGCCATCTCACCCAAAAATAGATTTTTCTCTTCGCTTCAAAATCCGTTGAATACATCCTACAACGCTGTCACCATATGTCATGCCTTTTCACACATGACTTTTCATTAACACTTACCTTCGTCAATTGTCCTTACTTAATTCGGAGACATCATTCAATTTAGGACAATGGACTTATTCCTGGATAGCCTATCTATAACAAACCAATCCTTGGCATAGGCTAATACCATGTACATCATAGGTATA
>NC_090757.1:59813148-59840648 GCF_036898095.1 Palaemon carinicauda | reverse complement strand
AATGTTTATAACGCTTCCAGGAGACTTTAATCACTGGCTACAACACCACATGAATTAAACACAGACATTTTGAGTCATTGCCTCCTTAAGACAGCCTCTTCAAAGTTTATAACGCTTCCAGGAGACTTTAATAACTGGCTACAACACCACATGAATTAAACAGACATTTTGAGTCATTGCCTCCCTAAGACAGCCTCTTCAATGTTTATAACGCTTCCAGGAGACTTTAATCACTGGCTACAACACCATATGAATTAAACACACAGACATTTTGAGTCATTGCCTCCCTAAGACACCCTCTTCAATGTTTATAACGCTTCCAGGAGACTTTAATAACTGGCTACAACACCACATGAATTAAACACACAGACATTTTGAGTCATTGCCTCCCTAAGACAGACTCTTCAATGTTTATAACGCTTCCAGGAGACTTTAATCACTCACTACAACACCACATGAATTAAACACACAGACATTTTGAGTCATTGCCTCCCTAAGACAGCCTCTTCAATGTTTATAACGCTTCCAGGAGACTTTAATCACTGGCTACAACACCACATGAATTAAAAACACAGACATTTTGAGTCATTGCCTCCTTAAGACAGCTTCTTCAATGTTTATAACGCTTCCAGGAGACTTTAATAACTGGCTACAACACCACATGCAATTAAAAACACAGACATTTTGAGTCATTGCCTCACTAAGACAGCCTCTTCAATGTTTATAACGCTTCCAGGAGACTTTAATAACTGGCTACAACACCACATGAATTAAACACACAGACATTTTGAGTCATTGCCTCCCTAAGACAGACTCTTCAATGTTTATAACGCTTCCCGGAGACTTTAATATCTGGCTACAACACCACATGAATTAAACACACAGACATTTTGAGTCATTGCCTCACTAAGTCAGCCTCTTCAATGTTTATAACGCTTCCAGGAGACTTTAATCACTGGCTACAATGCCACATGAATTAAACACACAGACATTTTGAGTCATTGCCTCCTTAAGACAGCCTCTTCAATGTTTATAACGCTTCCAGGAGACTTTAATAACTGGCTACAACACCACATGAATTAAACACACAGACATTTTGAGTCATTGCCTCCCTAAGACAGCCTCTTCAATGTTTATAACGCTTCCTGGAGACTTTAATAACTGGCTACAACACCACATGAATTAAACACAGACATTTTGAGTCATTGCCTCCCAAAGACAGCCTCTTCAATGTTTATAACGCTTCCAGGAGACTTTAATCACTGGCTACAACACCACATGAATTAAACACACAGACATTTTGAGTCATTGCCTCCCTAAGACAGACTCTTCAATGTTTATAACGCTTCCAGGAGATTTTAATCACTGGCTACAACACCACATGAATTAAACACACAAACATTTTGAGTCATTGCCTCCCTAAGACAGCCTCTGCAATGTTTATAACGCTTCCAGGAGACTTTAATCTCTGGCTACAACACCACATGAATTAAACACACAACCATTTTGAGTCATTGCCTCCCTAAGACAGCCTCTTCAATGTTTATAACGCTTCCAGGAGACTTTAATCACTGGCTACAACACCACATGAATTAAACACACAAAAATTTTGAGTCATTGCCTCCCTAAGACAGCCTCTTCAATGTTTATAACACTTCCAGGAGACTTTAATCACTGGCTACAACACCACATGAATTAAACGCACAAACATTTTGAGTCATTGCCTCCCTAAGACAGACTCTTCAATGTTTATAACGCTTCCAGGAGACTTTAATCACTGGCTACAACACCACATGAATTAAACACACAGACATTTTGAGTCATTGCCTCCCTAAGACAGACTCTTCAATGTTTATAACGCTTCCAAGAGACTTTAATCTCTGGCTACAACACCACATGAATTAAACACACAGACATTTTGAGTCATTGCCTTACTAAGACAGCCTCTGCAATGTTTATAACGCTTCCAGGAGACTTTAATCACTGGCTACAACACCACATGAATTAAACACACAAACATTTTGAGTCATTGCCTCCCTAAGACAGCCTCTTCAATGTTTATAACGCTTCCAGGAGACTTTAATCACTGGCTACAACACCACATGAATTAAACACACAAACATTTTGAGTCAATGCCTACCTAAGACAGCCTCTGCAATGTTTATAACGCTTCCAGGAGACTTTAATCACTGGCTACAACACCACATGAATTAAACACACAGACATTTTGAGTCATTGCCTCCCTAAGACAGACTCTTCAATGTTTATAACGCTTCCAGGAGACTTTAATCACTGGCTACAACACCACATGAATTAAACACACAAACATTTTGAGTCATTGCCTCCCTAAGACAGCCTCTTCAATGTTTATAACGCTTCCAGGAGACTTTAATCACTGGCTACAACACCACATGAATTAAACACACAAACATTTTGAGTCATTGCCTCCCTAAGACAGCCTCTTCAATGTTTATAACGCTTCCAGGAGACTTTAATCACTGGCTACAACACCACATGAATTAAACACACAAACATTTTGAGTCATTGCCTCCCTAAGACAGCCTCTTCAATGTTTATAACGCTTCCAGGAGACTTTAATCACTGGCTACAACACCACATGAATTAAACACACAGACATTTTGAGTCATTGCCTCCCTAAGACAGACTCTTCAATGTTTATAACGCTTCCAGGAGACTTTAATAACTGGCTACAACACCACATGAATTAAACACAGACATTTTGAGTCATTGCCTCCCTAAGATAGCCTCTTCAAAGTTTATAACGCTTTCAGGAGACTTTAATCACTGGCTACAACACCAGATGAATTAAACATACAAACATTTTGAATCATTGCCTCCCTAAGACAGCCTCTTCAGTGTTTATAACGCTTCCAGGAGACTAATCACTGGCTACAACACCACGTGAATTAAACACACAGACATTTTGAGTCATTGCCTCCCTAAGACACCCTCTTCAATGTTTATAACGCTTCCAGGAGAGTTTAATAACTGGCTACAACACCGTATGTATTAAACACACAGACATTTAGAATCATTGCCTCCCTAAGACAGCCTCTTCAATGTTTATAACACTTCCAGGAGACTTTAATCACTGGCTACAACACCGTATGTATTAAACACACAGACATTTAGAATCATTGCCTCCCTAAGACACGCTCTTCAATGTTTATAACGCTTCCAGGAGACTTTAATCACTGGCTACAACACCACATGAATTATACACACAGACATTTTGAGTCATTGCCTCCCCAAGACAGCCTCTTCAATGTTTATAACGCTTCCAGGAGACTGTAATCACTGGCTACAACACCACATGAATTAAACACACAGACATTTTGAGTCATTGCCTCCCAAAGACAGCCTCTTCAATGTTTATAACGCTTCTATGAGACTTTAATAACTGGCTACAACACCACATGAATTATACACACAGACATTTTGAGTCATTACCTCCCAAAGACAGCCTCTTCAATGTTTATAACACTTCCAGTAGACTTTAATCACTGGCTACAACACCACATGAATTATACACACAGACATTTTGAGTCATTGCCTCCCAAAGACAGCCTCTTCAATGTATATAACGCTTCTATGAGACTTTAATAACTGGCGACAACACCACATGAATTATACACACAGACATTTTGAGTCATTGCCTCCCAAAGACAGCCTCTTCAATGTTTATAACGCTTTTATGAGACTTTAATAACTGGCTACAACACCACATGAATTATACACACAGACATTTTGAGTCATTGCCTCCCAAAGACAGCCTCTTCAATGTTTATAACACTTCCAGTAGACTTTAATCACTGGCTACAACACCACATGAATTATACACACAGACATTTTAGGTCATTGCCTTCCAAAGACAGCCTCTTCAATGATTATAACGCTTCCATGAGACTTTAGTCACTGGCTGCAACACCACATGAATTATACACACAGACATTTTGAGTCATTGCCTCCCAAAGACAGCCTCTTCAATGTTTATAACGCTTCTATGAGACTTTAATAACTGGCTACAACACCACATGAATTATACACACAGACATTTTGAGTCATTGCCTCCCAAAGACAGCCTCTTCAATGTTTATAACGCTTCTATGAGACTTTAATAACTGGCTACAACACCACATGAATTATACACACAGACATTTTGAGTCGTTGCCTCCCTAAGACATCCTCTTCAATGTTTATAACGCTTCCAGGAGACTTTAATCACTGGCTACAACACCACATGAATTAAACACACAAATATTTTGAGTCGTTGCCTCCCTAAGACAACCCCTTCAATGTTTATAACGCTTCCAGGAGACTTTAATCACTGACTACAACACCACATGAATTAAACACACAGACATTTTGAGTCATTGCCTCCCTAAGATAGCCTCTTTAATGTTTATAACGCTTTCCAGGAGACTTTAATCACTGGCCACAACACCACATGAATTAAACAAACAGACATTTTGATTCATTGCCTCCCTAAGACACCCTCTTCAATGTTTATTTCGCTTCCAGGAGACTTTAATCTCTGGCTACAACACCACATGAATTAAACACACAGACATTTTGGGTCATTGCCTCCCTAAGACAGCCTCTTCAATGTTTATAACGCTTCCAGGAAACTTTAATCACTGGCTACAACACCACATGAATTAAACACACAGACATTTTGAATTATTGCCTCCCTAAGACAGCCTCTTCAATGTTTATAACGCTTCCAGGAGACTTTAATCACTGGCTACAACACCACATGAATTAAACACACAGACATTTTGAATCATTGCCTCCCTAAGACAGCCTCTTCAATGTTTATAACGCTTCCAGGAGACTTTAATCACTCACTACAACACCACATGAATTAAACACACAGACATTTTGAATCATTGCCTCCCTAAGACAGCTTCTTCAATGTTTATAACGCTTTCCAGAGACTTTAATCACTGGTTACAACACCACATGCAATTAAAAACACAGACATTTTGAATCATTGCCTTCCTAAGACAGCCTCTTCAATGTTTAAAATGCTTTCAGGAGACTTTAATCACTGGCTTCAACACCACATGCAATTAAACACGGACATTTTGAGTCATTGCCTCCCTAAGACAGCCTCTACAATGTTTATAACGCTTTCAAGAGACTTTAATCACTGGCTACAACACCACATGCAATTAAACACAGACATTTTGAATCATTGCCCCCTAAGACAGCCTCTTCAATGTTTATAACGCTTTCAAGAGACTTTATTACTGGCTACAACACGACATGCAATTATTGCACAGCCTCTATAATACTTGCAACGCTTCCAGGAGGCTGAAATCACTGGCGGGTCTTTCCCCAGACATCATCTAGAACTTAAACTTTAGAAAGCACGAACTCATATATTGCATATCTCCACCACAATCACAGGAATTACTAATGACTACGTCCTTTTGAAATTATGCAGGTTAAGAGACTTCCTTGACACACATGGTGCTGAATTTTTTAATAAAATATTTGTCATTAATCATATGCAAATTATAGAGACAAAACCTTACCCTTCTCCAAAATTCATGCGAAAATATAAAAATACAACGAGATTTAGATTCATCAGTAAATCTACACTGTTAAAAATTGGCCGTGAAAAACGGTAAAAATCCTGGAATAAATGTTGCCGGGCATTTACCGTATTGAAAACTGATATATTGACGTAAATGAGTGATATTGCGGTCACCAACCTGTAAAAGATAATAACAAAGCAGGGTAAACATTACGGTCACCTATATTTTTTGTTAGACGAACTTTATCCCTGCCGAACATTTGCTACGAACTTTTTGCCTACGAAAAAAATAATTAAAATTTCCCCTACGAATTTTTCAAATCGAACTTTCATCGTTACGAAAATTTTACATTTACATAAGTTCAGTTAGACATAGGAATTCCTAGCACACCTTGCTCTGAGAGAGTTGCATCCTGTCGCACCCTTACCTCAGGACGATTTCCTGTGTGTATCCCCACTCACCACCTCTGTTATCTTTCCCTGCACTATATTTTTAGTTACTCACTGAGAGGTAAGGGTTTGACAGGGTACACTTCTTCGGAGCGAGTTGTGCCAGGTACTCCTGTGTCCGACTATACTTTGTACCATACGAACATTGCATACGGGCGTGTGCATACTTTTTCAAACGAACTCTACCCCATACGAACATTTGCTTACGAATAACTGCGTTTAGTACTACATTTATGCATACAAACTATTTCCATACGTACTTTGGTCCAGAATCGTTGTCGGTAAGCTCATGTATACCAGCTCATGTATATATATATATATATATATATATATATATATATATATATATATATATATACATATATATATATATATATATATATATATATATATATATATATATATATTATAAGATGGTCCCGTGTCCGGGAACCAAGCATATATATATATATATATATATATATATATATATATATATATATATATATATATATATATATATATATATATATATATATATATACTGTGTATATATATATATATATATATATATATATATATATATATATATATGTATATATATATTTATATGTCAGACTGCCAGGCTATACAACCTCTCGAGTTCCAAACTCACCTGTTTATTTTTACATTAAATTTGTTACACTTGAAAATATTAATACCCAAACTCTGAGACAGTTATATAACTCCCAGACAGCAATATATGAAACACTGAATATCCAAAGGTCTCTTAAGTACACTCAAAATAAAACTGGGTAATTGTCCTTAAGACTTATTTAAAACAAATCTTACTTCGATTCTTTAATAGGATACGAACGAGTATGTAATAAACACATTATTGAAATAATACACTCTTTAGAAAAACAAATATATCCTACGCCTATTGACGCTAAGGGCTCGGTTAGATTTCGTCAGTCGTCTCTATCTTGAGCTTTTGAATCAATAGTCCTCCATTCATCATCTCCTACTTCACATTTCATAGTCCTCATCCATATGTATATACCCTGTACTGGAGACCTTTTGGCAAAGGCCTCTTTCTTCCATTTTGGCGAATGTTTGTTTGATGGCTACTCAACGATCCAGTGCCAGACACCTGAATCTGGTGAACACTGGGGGCCTCGTCATCTTGATATGGTGATAAATAGCATGTTTGGCGAAGTTCTGGATGGAAGACTTCCGGGTACGACGTGAGGAGGTGAGCGTAGGCATCCATCGGTGCATTGATGTGGAGAGCGAGTTTGGAAGGAGCAGGTTGAAGAGGTGTCAACAAGTATGAGTCTGCGTTGACTTAGTGCTGGTGAGATACATCAACCAGGTGGTGGAAATGAGAGAGGAAATCCGCTACTAGAATTGGCAATGTGACCTCAGCAACGAGAAACTTCCATAAATATTTGGCACTTCCAAACGATATTGTGAGTGTTTTATACCCCTAGGTGGGGATCGCAGATCTGTTGGCACCTATCAGGCGGACGTCGGCAGGCTTAGACAGGCTACGTCATATCCTGGAGAAGTGGAGAGTGGCCTTGGTAGAAGAGAACGGGAAGCACCTGTGTCTACCAAATATTGCACGCCCGTATCTGCATCATGTAAAAAGAAGAGATTAGTGACAGAGGAGACCACTGCCAAAAGTGATGGCCTACTTACACATTTTTGGCCACTGGCAACTTTTCATACATTTCTTCGCAACAGCCCAAATCTGGACTAATAGTAGCATAACTGCGGCTGATGGACGTCAGTAAGTGGCTGTAGAGGTCGTTGGTTGGAGCATGAGTGAGTGGTGGCATATGTGGGTGGTGGACAGCTTTGTTGCCGCTCCAGCATGTGACAGGGTGGGTGTGTATGTGCTACCACATTCATGTCAGCCTCGGTCGATGTTGAATAGTTGTCTTCATCCTCAAGAGTGGAGGTGTTAATTGAGATCTTGAAGGTAGTAAAGTAGCTGTCCATAAGGGCGTCAACTTTGGTCATTAGGTCCTTCATAGGCAAGGTATCGACATCGGGGATGGCAGCGCATACAAGTTCGGGTAGACGTCGTACGAAGTAGGTTCACCTGCCAAGGAGAGCCGTCTGTTGCTGGATGCAGGCGAGCGATACTGGTCATTTCCCTGAGACCAAGCGAAGCCTTTGGTCCCCAGTGGTTGTTGAGAGAGCTGAAAATGTTTGGCTATAAGGGCGTCTGGTGATGGCGAGTACTGTTTGAGGGGGGTCGTATGCTATTGGGGTGTCCTTTTACTCACAAAGCCAATCTTCTATTTCCAGGAAACTGTTCTTGGTGATCGCCGCGAGAACATACTCTGCTTTAGTGCTTGAGCAATTCACACCTTTAATGTCCCCGGTGTGTGAGGCACCTTTAGATGATAACTGAGAGGCGAGGTGAATGCAACTAAACTTTATTTAATAGACATCGAGTTTATATACAAGGACCTCTGAGCAGGAACTTCACAAAAATTTAAACACAATAAAACACAAGCTATCATGCTTACACAAGTTAGTCTATTAACAGTGCAGGGAAGAGCGTGTGATAAGATAGAAAAAACAAAACCATTGCAGTGTATGAGTGTGTATGGAATGCGTGCGATACACTTCTTTCCTTAGTTTGACTCAAAACATCTCTCAAATAATTTTTATATTCCTTATCAACCTCCAGATATTGTCAACTTTCTCTCAGCTTGCTGTCCAGCCTTTCTTCCTCTTTTGATTGCTTTGATTATTGGAAGAGATACCTTTACACCATCACTGCGATTGGGGTTATTTTCAGGTCCAGTTATGGGAGATATGGTGGTTTTGTCAACTACTCGATAATATTTGAACTTATGATATATCAATATTATTGCCACATTGAAATGTTGGGGGCAGGACTGTATAATTCTTACAGATTCTTATAGACGTTTTCCTGGAAGAGGCCCTAGGGGGCCTGTGGCTCCAGTATGGTAGTCAGGACACTATGTGGGTGGCGGTGGCACGTGGTGCTTATCTGAGCTTTATAATTGAATTTTTGATCCTGTGTTTTCCAAAATTTATCAAGTCTTGACTCAAACTGTGTCACTGTCTCTGAGTGTACCACCTCGTCCGGCAAATTGTTCCAAACGTTAACCACGCGGTTGGTAAGGAGTATTTGCAACTGTTCAGCCTGGCTCTTGTCTTGAGTAATTTCTTATCATGGCCCCTTGTCACACTATCCTCCCTCATCCTGAAAAGACCCTCAGTACACTCCTTATCATATTTGTTGTTGACGATCTTAAATGTTTCAATCTGATCTCCTCTCGATCTCCTGTACGCTAATGATGGTAGATCTAATCTCTTAAGTCTCTCCTCATATGGCAGTTCCTTGAGACATGGCACCAGTTTCGATGCTCTCCTTTGCACATTTTCTATTGCATCGATATCCTTGATAAGATGTGGGCACCACACTTGGTTGGCATATTCTAGGTGTGGCCGTACCAAGGATATGAAGAGAGGCTTAAATGTTGCCGGTTCCAGGTGTACAAAAGTTCTCCTAATGAGGCCCACTATCTTATTTGCCTTCTCTATTTTCTCAGCCAGATGGTCAGCAAAAGTAAGTTTGTCGTCTATGACTACACCAATGTCTCTTTCCGTTCTGGTTTTGCTGATGTTGTTGTACATGATGTAGCCATTATCGTCTCCTGAGGTGTTGCCAATTCTCATGTATTTGCTCTTCTCTGGATGGAAGAACAAAAGCCATTTCTCTGTCTATTTTCTAAGCTCGTCTAAGTCCCCCTGCAGTCTGTTGCAATCTTCCACGTCCTAAATCCTCCTGAACACTTTAGTGTCGTCAGCATACAAAAACACCTCGCTGCCGTGCTTAACCACTTCAGGTAGATCATTTATGAACAGAACAAACAGCAAAGGACCCAGTACCGAGCCCTGGGGTACTCCACTAATAACCTCTTCCCAATATGATGCCTCACCGTTCACTAAAACCCTCTGCCTTCTCCCTGTTAAGAAACCCTGGATCCAGTTCAGTAACTTCCCTTGGATATTATAACTGGCAACATTTTTCATCAGCCTTTTGTGTGGTACGCGGTCAAAAGCCTTCATGAAGTCACAGTAAACCACATCCACTGCCATCCCCTCATCAAGTGCACACGTCCAGTTATCCAACACTTTAATGAGCTGTAATGCTGTTGATCTCCCAGATATAAATCCAAACTGTCTCTTGCTAAACATGTTGTTTTCCTTCATATGTGTTAATATTTCTTCTCTGAGTAGTGATTCCATAAGCTTATAAATGACACTTGTAAGGCTGACCGGTCTGTATTTTCCAGGATCTTTCCTATTTCCTTTTTTGAATAAGGCAGTAATATGTGCAATTCTCCATTCCTCTGGTACCACACACTGGCCGTTGAGTTCCAGGGCTGGACTGGATTCTAGGAGTGGAAGCGTAGACATCCTATCTTGCTTGCCTGCCAGGATAATTAGAGTGGGGATGATTGTATTCTTGAAATGGTCTGAGTTCCACCAAGCAGGTTTGCCTTATGCTTAAGCCACTTTAATGATGGTGGTACAGTTGGCTTCATTAATTCCGTTAAACTTCACAGGAGGCTAAAGAGACATCTGATAGCTGCACATTGTATCCACCAGTTACACCTGAGCCACCTAAATTTCTTTTGTATAATTCTTAGGACGAATAAGTAAAGAGGGCTAGGTACAGAGTATATAGTTTGTGTTAGGTGTAGTAAAGTTTAGTTGATATCAAGTCCAATACAGTTTTAAGATAAATACAGTATTAAATTAAGAACCATATCAAGATAGGTGTAGAACACTATTAAGTGATGTATAAAGTTCAGTTTACTGTGATAATAATATAAATGAGCATATCTATAAATTATTTATCATAGGTATTGTATCTACTTAAAGACTTTAAGAGACGAAGGACAGACAATTAATGAATAATGGTGTGATAAAAACAGAAATTGATTGTTGAAAGTTTTCGAGGAAGTAATGCAAATTACAAGGTAGAGCATGCTAAGTATTCCAGTATTGATAGTGAAGTCCAAAAAAAAGTCAGGAACGACTGGAGAGAATATTTAGACAGGAAAGCTGGTTAAGCTGACAAAGATATGAATTCAGGGAGTGGTTATGGTGTAAGAATTCCTCATAGAATTATTGATGAAATCTCTACTGGGCCAAAGAAGAAGAAGCATATAACCATCAAAAAGAGAGATGGATTTGTTATAACAGAAGATGAAAAAGGGCAACGTTGGATGGAATAGTGTAGTGAGGTCATGAATAGGAGATATGAAGGGAATCATTTGATTGATATACCTGAAGCTAAGGAAGACCTTGATGTGCCCATAAATGAATTCAGTGTGTTTGAAGTCGAAGCTATAATAAAAAAAACTAAAGAGATGGAAAGCCCCTGGATATGATGGAATAACTGCTGAGATGATTTTTGCTGAAAATAAATTGACTCCCAGATTATTTTGTACAATATGGCGTGAAGAGGCAAAACCTGATGAATGGAAGCTGGGAGTTTTGGTGAAAATCGAAAAAAAAATGAGATCTGACTAATAGCAATAATTACAGAGGCATTACACTTACGTCAGTTGTCATGAAGATGTGTAGTATGCTCATTCTAAAGATATGAGAGAAAAAGAATGAAAAGCTGAGAGATGAACGAGCAGGATTTAGAAAAAGTAGAAGTTGTACTGACTGAATTTTCATTTTTAGTCATGTGGTACAGCAATGTGAAGAATATAGAAACCCACTTTTGATGTCATTTGTGGACTATGAAAAAGCCTTTGATAGTGTGCACTGGTCAATTTTGTGGAGAGTCCTGTATTGTTATGGAGTTCCTCTTAAATATGTAAATTTGATTAATTCTGCCCATGAGCATAGCAATTACAATGTAAAGTTGATGTTAGTGGAGTCCTCTCAAATTAATTTCCAGTGAACAGTGGAGTACTCTAAGGGAAAGTGTTGTCACCTATGTTGTTTACCCTCCTTGATTTTTTAATGCATAGAACAGTTGAGGATGGTGAAGGATTGGACTGGATTGGTAACAGGAAATTAACTGGTATAGAGTATGCTGATGACGCTGTCCTTATTAGCAGAACACCACAGGACTTGCAAAACCTGCTTACCAGAATGCATAAAATATCACATGTGGCTGGGCTTAAGGTAAATAGAAGAAAGACAGAGATGGTGAGAACACAATATGCAATGGAAGATGAAATATCCTTTGAAGAAGAAAGGCTTAATAAGGTAGAATTATTTAAATATTTAAGAACTATGATCTCTATTACAGGATTTTTAGAATTTGAGTTTAATGAAGGATTTTATTAAAGAGAAATTAGACAATGGCTAGGTTAAGTAAAATGTGGAAATCAAATCACCGGACATTACATATAAAGATCAGGGTATATATCATTTTAGTGAGATTGGTATTACTGTATGGACATGAGTCGTGGTATGACAATGAAACAATATCCAACAGATTTTGTAGACTTTAAAACAAAGCCCCCAGAAGAATAGTGGGATTTAAATGGCAGGACAGGATTAAAAATAAAAGTATAAGAGAGATTATTCGATTGCCTTATGTGGATGAGATCATGATGAGGGGTACAGGGAGATGTTTTGGGCATGCTTTTCACATTAAATCACCAAACTTTCAACTGGGCTCCTCAAGGCGCTAGAAGAGTTGGAAGACCCAGGCCTACATTGCTGAGGACTATGAAACGTGAAGTAGGAGATGATGAATGGAGAAGTATTGATTTAAAAGTTCAAGATAGAGACGACTGGTGAAATCTGACCCAGGCCCTTTGCGTCATTGTACTTACTAATTTACTTGTACAAATGCATGTTTTATGCTCAGTCCTGTACAATAAGATTTTTTTCTTAATACATATAGCCACTAACAGCAAATACCCTGAATTTTGTTTTGATTTGTAGCCCTACTTGTATGAGTTTCCAATGAAGGTTAGAAAAAATATGTAAATAACAGGTAAGAAGAATTGATAAGCATTTGCTATTAAGGGAATGTAAATAATTTTGTGAAGGAGTGGGTGAATATCAGAGGTCTGGAAAAGATGTTAGAGGTATGACTCAGGTTGTTGGTTTATTGTTACCTGGTTTCTTTGATTAGCCGATGGATTGTAAGTTGGCGTACAGTTGTAAAACGAGGTGGTGGAAACCTTAGAAGTTTGTTTGTGTATCCGGAGCAGTGAAGGGTTATGACTTATGATTTACCTAGATAGACAAACATAGTCGCAGTCTCTGTCGGCTCTATAATGCTCTTAGTATCAATCACCCAGAACGAACAAAAAAAAAATGGTAATGACTTTTAAAGCTGGTCAGGTACTTTATTTTAATGCAGGAATCTTACATCCTTGGATTTAACTGGTTTTATACTCTCTCCATTGGTGAACAATGGAATAGAAGTTGAATAATATTAATTTGTGGCAGGTAGCGACTAGGTCCTAACAGAAATACGGGCTGGACATTACTGGTTTATTACCGCGGCATAACAAGCTCAAATACAAACAGTTGAAGAAAACAATGACAAAAACTTTAATAAAATGTAATATGCAATGGCAGATTTTTCTGTTATCAGAGAGAGAGAGAGAGAGAGAGAGAGAGAGAGAGAGAGAGAGAGAGAGAGAGAGAGAGAGAGAGAGAGCTAAATCTAACTTCAACTCAACTCTAGATCTACTCCAAAATTCAACTCAATCTACAACTCCTACTCCAACACTAGTTTCATTTTAACTCCAACTCCAACACCAATCGCATTTCAACGTCTGAGCGTGTATGAAATACACGTTCTTTACAAACCCCAACAGTTACGCCCAATTGTGAAAGAAATTGAGCATATGAGATAAATTTAGCAAGCTTCTGCAATGCGCCAAAGCCTTTCAGGGATGGGACTTACTAACACCCTATTTGGCTGTCCTGGATTAGAATGCCTTTGGGAATTAACACAAACTAACGGGGTTGGGAGTCTTTTTACCATCCATTTAAGAACGGGTGACCTTGCTAAAGTCCAGAATGGGAATGGATTAAGGTCTGGCAAAAGTAAGCCAGCCTGTAAAGCAGAACAAGACAAAATATGTTGTTTATCTTCCTAACTCTTTTCCAGCAAACTTTAGTTTCTTGAGAGTAAAGGGGTCTAGGTAATGCTCATGAGCTAGGTAGTGGGGATCATCTGAGATGACCGTTTATAAATAAACATGAAAAATTATTATCTCTTGCTAAAAAGAAGGGATTATGAAACGTGAAGTAGGAGATGATGAATGGAGAAGTATTGAATTAAAAGCTCAAGATAGAGACGACTGGCGAAATCTAACCGTGGCCCTTTGCGTCAAAAGGTGTAGATGATGATGATAATGAAAAAGGTAGCAATACGTTGCTCCACATATCGTAATTTCTAGTTGTTTTAAGGTTATTTTCCCTATGTAATAGACAACTAATCCCTGGCTTCACACACACACACACACACACACACACACACATATATATATATATATATATATATATATATATATACATATATATATATATATATATATATGTGTGTGTGTATATATACATATATGTACACGTATATATATATATATATATATATATATATATATATATATATATATATACAGTATATATATATATATATATATATATATATATATATATATATATATACAGTATATATATATATATATATATATATATATATATATATATATATATATATATTTCATAATCTTTCCGTTCACACTCAGATCTCCCGTCCCTCGGGTAGGGGGGAGAGGGAGTAGTCACCCGTTAGTGAGAGGCAGGTACGTGTGTGTGCTACTGCTAATCTATCTAAATATTTAACCATCATTTTTTGCCGGCTCGCTTGTAGGACGCAAACACGAAGTCGTAATATTACTCTAAAATCAACAGTTGTAATCCGAAATCGGTTTCAGTCACCAGAAATATTTCATATAAAACTTTCGTTGTAAGATGAAATCGTGGGGAACTACAAAAGTTCAGACATGCAATGGATGATTCTATGTTGAACACAGTTACAGTTACAGTGTAGGGGGATAGGAAAGGTGGGGGAGGGGAGGTGGAATTAGGATTCTGGAAGGATTGAAGGGGAAAGTCTTAAAATGAAGTACACGGGGGCGGGGGGGGGGGGGTGAAAAGATTGGGGCAGACCGTCAACATTATGCCTTTTGGACTACCAGAAGGTGATTTCTGTTTCCAGCCTCCGTGGGACTTGTGTTTTCATGATTATTTCTGTTCCAGGGTTTGTTTCTTCATTTGTTTATTTACCTTTTTGTTTGTTTTTGATACTCTATATTTGGTGCGTCCTGAGCAATGAATGGAGCTATCCTTTTCCACCAGGAATATTCGTTTTGGGTGTCTAATTTCCTCACTTTTTGTTGCAAGGTCTGGGTAAATGTTTTTAAATCTTTCCCTTCTATGGTACCTGATATTAACTGATTCAAGACTGTGTATATTATTAAGTGTTTTGCTGTTTCCATGATTATTATTATTGTTGTTGTTGTTGTTGTCATCATTGTTATTATTATTATTATTATTATTGTTGTTATGGTTTTGGTTTTGGCCATGAATGTTTCTTATGTTTCCATTTTTAGAATTTTTGTAGGGTTTTCATCTTTGAGCGCTTGTTCATGCTGGTGCTATTGGATATTCAAATAGAAGTCTTATCAGGCTTTTATAGAGATTTATTCTTATGTTTTTATCCAATAGTTTGAAACGTTTTAATGCCACTTTTGTGTGTTTTGCCAGTTGGAGATTTTGTTTGATATGTCAGATTATGCCTGTTCTTTTAATAGAAAGACCTAGGATTTTAACTTCGTTGTTGAATGGAATATTTGTGTTGTATACTATTATTGGTGCTGGTTTGCTTTTTGATACAGATATTAGTTGGAATTTGCTGCTGCTTGTTTTCATTTTCCACTTATTTTCGTAATCATTTATTCTTTTGATCTCTTTTGTGTTTTTATTTTAATTTTTCTTTTGTTATTTGAAGGGTGCATTATTATTTTTGTTATGTCATCTGCATAGACATAGTTTATGGCATATTCGGGGGTGCTTGGTATATCTGCTGTGTGGATCTAAAATGCGTGGGGGATAGTATGTCCCCCTGTGGTACCCCACTTTTTGTATCTATTGTTTCATCCAGTTTTCCATATCTGCTCCGTATTCTGACGGTTCTGTCTTTAATGTAGCTTGAGGGGCGTTTTTCCATTATTATTGGTATTTTCAGTTGGGGTATTTTATATTTGAGACCGTCATGCCTTACTTTATCAAATGCCTTTGAGATATTTCTGCAGATTATATTGCATTGGTGTTTTTTATTTAGTTGGTTCATGGCTATTGTTTAATAAATTGCCATAAGAGCAGTTTCATTACTTCTCCCTGTCCTGAAACCGTGTTGATATTTGTACGATTTATTGTCACTTTTAGGAATCTCCTTAGTCTTGTGTTCAAGATTTTTTTCAAACACTTTTCCTTGTATTTCCATCAGTGTAATTGGTTCTTATGTTTGCTGCCTGTTTTGGGTCTTCCCCTGTTTAGGGAGGAAGTATGAGAATTCCTTCTTTGTTTGGTTTTGGGCATTGAGAATGTAAGGTTTAGTATATGTTGGAGTCTTTTCCATACCACCATTTATGCGGCTTTTTCCTGGTGTTTTGTATTTAAATGATTTCACTGCTTTCAGTATCTCATGTACTTTAGTGTCGGCTGTCAGGTAATTGTTTTCATCCAGTCTTTGCAGATCTGGATTTTGATAGGGGTTTATTCTTTCCCTATTTTCTTGTAGGAAGTTGAGGACTACTTTTTCTGTGTCCCTATCGAAATTTGCATTATCTTGATCTGTAATTTCGAATGTACTTGCCCATGTTTCAGTTACTAACTTAATTTGGTCTTCAACGTCTTCTATTTTATCACCATTACTGTTGATCAAGTATGGCATTTCTAATTTTGGTTTTCCCAGTAATTTTCGTATTTTTCCCCAGAATTTTTCTTGGTCTTAGTATGTTTGTCCCATTTTTATTATCGTGTTGTTCCAGTTTTCTCTGTTTAATCTATTGGATTCTTCAACCATTTCATTTTGGATGTGTCTTATTAAGTTGTAAGTTACCCTTATCCATCTATATGTGTTTGTTTGTACGTAATTTAATTGTTGAGTGATTAGTTTCAGGTAGTTGCTATCTGGGGTGTGTTTGTGGTATGTTATGCTTCTTATTGCAGAAACTGCTTCTATTGTTTCTGAGATGCCTGACATCCATTTGTTTATTTCTGAGTTTATTGTGTTTTCTGTTATGGTTTCATTGTTGTTCAAGTCTATTTCTTGTTCCTGTGTGGCTACTTTCCTAGTTATTGTATCTTTAGAGATTTCCCAATTAGCTTTCTTAATGTTGAACAGGCCGACATAATTCTCTTTTTTATAGGTTATATATAGCATTTCTATTTTAATATTGTTAATTGTTTATTACTTCTCATGTAGTTTTTCTATTTCATTACTTCCTTTCCTCACGGCTCTGTTTCATTATTTCCTTTCCTCACTGGGCTATTTTTCGTTGTTGGATCCCTTGGGTTTAGAGCATCCAGCTTTCCAACTAGGGTTGTAGCTTCATTATTTCTTTTCCTCACTGGGCTATTTTTCCTTGTTGGATCCCTTGGGTTTAGAGCATCCTGCTTTCCAACTAGGTTTGTAGCTTAGCTAGTAATAACAATAACAACAACAACAACAGCAACAACAACTAGTAGTCAACTGAACTACAAAAATTTTGATGGGAAGAATTTGAAATAAAACACATAAGATGAAAAAATTTAATTATATAAATCCACCCAAATACACACACACACATACATACGTACGTATATATATATATATATATATATATATATATATATATATATATATATATATATGTATATATATATATATTTTTATATATGTGTATATATATGTATGTAATATATATATATATATATATATAAATATATATATATATATATATTTATATATATATATATATAGGTTAATATAAATATATATACACATATATATAAATATATGTTTTTATATATATGTATATATATGCATATATGTGTATATATATATATATATAATGTTTATATATATGTATATATATAATGTTTATATATACGAGTATATATATATATATATATATATATATATATATATATATATATATATATATATATATATATATATATATTTATATTACAGCTGGCAAATTACATAACCCCCCAAGTTCCAAACTCCCCTGTTTGTTTTGACATAAATCTGTTACACTTGAATAATACCCGAGCTCTGAGAAATTATTCAAATACTAGACGGCAATATATAAAACAGTGAATATCCAAAGATCTCACGTACACTCAAAACAAACTGGGTAATTATTATTAAGAACTATTCAAAACCACTTCTTACTTCGATTCTTGAACAGGGATTGCGAGAGTTCTGTAAGAAATACTGGTGATTGAAATAATACATTCTTTACAAAAATGAATATATTCTATTAAATGTTACAACACTTTGAAAGAATTTACACCAAAAATAAATAATTCGAAATAGTAAATCTGAATAAAACCTCGACTAAGACAAAAGAAAATATTACAGTGAAAATTATATAATCACTCGTTTCACTGGAAATTCAATTTTACACAAATATTTAATCTTGATAGTCAATGAAAATAGTTAACACTTTACTAACAGTCTAATGATTAAACTCTTATTGAAATTACATAAAAGTAACTGATAAACTTAGATGTGTTTAGCTCACACAAAGTTTCCGACCAGATAGCAATACAAATACACTTCACTGTTTTTACCTAAGCTCACAGGGCCAGTTACAATAATTATACTAAACCCGTACTTACAGTAACGCAATACTCGTGAAATATCTTTCAATGGAGTGGTCATTATTTGAACACACTACAAACAATATATGTTGGATAAAAACTTATTCACTTTCGAGAGGGTACACACACGAGGCACTGGAAAAAGAGGTGAACTTTGGATTTTACAAAGGGATAGGCTGGATCTCTTCTGCCTCTCTGCATTCTTTGGGGCCCATATATATTGACTTAATTATTCTAAATCCTTCTAGGTCAGGAAGGTCTAGAAACTTGGGGGCAGGGCCATATGGCGTAAGGTTGCCAACAAGTTAAGTATCACACGAATACCAACGCACAAGCAAGGCAGCTCTCTCTCAGCTAACTCCGCCCACCTCTGTCTCGAAATAATAAAAAAAAAAGATAAAACTAACTCTGGGGTTTGTTGAGAACATTCCAATCACGTTGAAATATAACACTTGCATAATCTCTCACAAACATGACACAATGCCTCGTAAAAACATGAAAAAATTACACAAGCCCTTGTTCATACCTCTTATGGTTTGTACAACACACTTTATCGAAATTGCATAAGACTTCGTAACAAATTACGTGAAATAAAAAGTTAATTCTTAAAGATAACATAAATATACATATACTGACTTGAATGAAAAATACAACAAAATGAATGACGAAAGTCTTATGCAATTTACTTATAATTACCTACAAGAGAGGAACTCGCCTCACGAGCTGCCTATATACCTCTTAGATATACAAATGAAATACATGGATGAAATATTTACTCTTCACAAGACCACCTTCGTAAGAATATACATATATATAAATATACATATATATATATATATATATATATATATATATATATGTATATATATATATATATATATATATATATATATGTGTGTGTGTGTGTGTGTGTGTGTGTGTGTGAAAAATCCAACGGATATTCACAAGTATCGATCTTGTAAAAACAAGTGTTTTTTCTCATCAATCCTTGAAATTTTCATTTGGATATGTGAATTATTCTAGGAACAATTTACTCATACCGAAATAAACATTTGCTGTGGCTTTGCTATGGCAGATATCAACATGAAAATTGGTATGGACATAGAGTAACACCGATCTCACTAAACTGATATATAGTCTGATTTTAATATATAATTTCAGTCGATTTGATTTCCAAATTTTACATCTTCCATTGCATAATCTACTCCATTCTAATCATCTCTGTCTTTCTTCTATTTATCTTCAGCCCAACCTCTTGTGATATTTCATGCATTCTGGTAAGCACTTATAATAGGTAAAACAATTTAATTATATAAATCCACCCAATAGATTATATATATATATATATATATATATATATATATATATATACATATATATATATATATATATATCTATATATATATATGTGTGTGTGTGTGTGTGTGTGTGTGTGTGTAGAAAATCCAGCGGACATTCACAATTATTTGCTTTCAATCTTTTAAAACCAAGTGTTTTTTTTTTCTCATCAATCCCAGAAATTTTGCTCTGGATATGTAAATTATTCTAGGAACAATTTACTACCCCGCCAAAATAACCATTCAACCCATGCTGAAATTAACGTTTGCTGTGGATTTTCTATGGCAGATATCAACATGAAAATTGGTTATGGACAAAGTAAATATCCATCCCATAAATCCCTGAAAATTTCATTTAGATATGTGAATTATTCTAGGAACAATTTACTCCACCGTCAAAAATGATCATTCAACCCATACTGAGATATACGTTTGCTGTGGCCTTTCTATGGCAGATATCAACGTGAAAATTTAAATATGTGAAGTAATCTTCGAGTAATTTACGGCGCCGCTGAAAATCGGGCTCCGACGGATATTGAAAGATGGCTTCTGTGACTTTTCTATGGCAAGTATCACTACGAAAATTGATTTGATTGCAGTTCACATAACACCCATCAAACCCTGTGAAAATCACTAGTTAATCAGTAATACTCTAGGAGTAGTTTTCTCCTCTTCACTGATTTTTTAGCTAAAAGTCTTCACTTACGAAC
Source organism: Palaemon carinicauda (assembly GCF_036898095.1). Lineage (NCBI taxonomy): Eukaryota > Metazoa > Arthropoda > Malacostraca > Decapoda > Palaemonidae > Palaemon > Palaemon carinicauda. The sequence continues at coordinate 59,819,706 of NC_090757.1, read as the reverse complement.
AAGTGACAGCCAGGGCATGGCTATAGCAGGTATGAACATGAAATAAAAATTTCATTGGAATATAGTTATTGGTATAGGAGTTATTGACTCCGCCGCCGCCGAAAATGTCTGCTGCTCCAACCCCCCCCCCCCCCCCCCCCCCCCTCACCGCCTGCGCTCTTAAATCTATGGTTAGGGAATGACTTGGCTCTAGGTTGGGTGAGATTCGTTCGCGAAAATGTTGGCATTTCATATAAGGTCACTCACTTCGTTCGCGTCAATGGTAATTGTCATCATGACGATAAAGAATTAGCACTCGTACCATGCAAACCATTTAAGAATTCAAATGTTACTTAGATTCTATTCTGCATTTTCCTCTCTTGAGAAAAGGACCATATCAATTATAATTTCACTAGTGTACGTGACCCGTTAAAAATGACGGCTAGATATTTAGATAGATATACACGCGCACACACACAGATATAACCCTTTCCTTTTTCTCTCCCCCCCCCCCTTTCCTAACTGCAACCCGATGGTTTGGCAATTTGTGCAAGATTGTGGTTTCCAAGGGTACCTCTCGTGGTACCCCTTCTCACCAGGTTATGGCTACTTCCCCTCCCTCCTGCCGCTTGGCGTGACATGAAAGAATACACACACACCCATATATATATATATATATATATATATATATATATATTATATATATACTGTATATATAATCACAGCTAGACACTTGTTCTTTATTAAATAGTGGGGATAGCAAAACGAGAGAGAGAGAGAGAGAGAGAGAGAGAGAGAGAGAGAGAGAGAGAGAGCGCTCCTTAAATATATTACTCACTTGCATCACACTATATCACATCCAAGCCGAAATGAACGTAAAGTAAAATGTCATGACTGAAAAGGGGGCATCGACACGTACTAAAACAAACAAAAGCATGAAACATTGGCTTTATTATGGCTTCGAGCATCATGTGAGAGGCTTTGTCTTACAGGTGAGTAGTCTCCTCGCGATAAGCCAAGTTTGTTTGATGCAGAAGAAAATAAAATCAAAAGTAAAGGACGCTCAACATTGCTTCATATTCATCGGCTTTAGTTTTCTTTTAAAGGTCGCTCATGACTGGCAGAGGCAAGAGACAGTGATACTTCCCTAGTAGTTCAATTTAGACTGATCATATATACGTGTGATCAGCCCCCAGATCCCTCTCCATCAAGGTAAGACCAGGGAGGCCCAGGCAATGGCTGCTGATGACCCAGCAGATAGACCTGTAGGTTTCCCCAAACCCCCATCCTTTGTTCGTAATGATGGTGAAGTATCAGATACTACAAGAATCTATCGAACTGGTACGGGTCTTGAACTTCCGTCCAACAGATAGCTGGAAGCTTCCAATAGTCGACCGAAACTATAAAATTCCAGCTTATTATTATTATTATTATTATTATTATTAAATGATAAGCTACAACCCCAGTTGGAAAAGCAGGGTGCTATAAGCCCAGGGGCCCCAACAGGGAAAATAGCCCAGTAAGGAAAGGAAACAAGGAAAAATAAAATATTTTAAGAATAACAACATTAGAATAAATATTTCATATATAAACAATAAAAACTTCAACAAAACAAGAGGAAGAGAAATTAGATAAACAGTGTGTCCGAGTGTACCCTCAAGCAAGAGAACGCTAACCCAAGACAGTAGAAGACCATGGTACAGAGGCTATGACACTACCCAAGACTAGAGAACAGTGGTTTGATTTTGGAGTGTTCTTCTCCTAGAAGAGCTGCTTACCATAACTAAAGAGTCTCTTCTACCCTAACTAAGAGGAAAGATAGGTCTTTGTGTACATAATGTGTTTTATTTAAAAAAAAAAAGAAATTTAAATGGACAGGCTGATGTCTTTTCACATTCTTTTTTTCTACCAGGATTATTCATCATCCATAATCTTGTCCTGATCGGGGCAACGGATAAAGTTATTGAGACTTGCAGACAGCAACCCAGCTTCATGCCAAGCAATTGGAGGTACTAATGAATATTCAATTTTCAATATACAAAAATTACAAAATGAATCCAAGTATTCGCGTTGCTGAGAGATGATAAAAATACATTGACCTATAATAATAATAACAACTGCATCATAGTGCCTTTTACGACTTAATAAATTTGCTGTGTCATCGTGTGTAACAGAAGTGATGGAATACCGCGTGGTATTGCATCATCCACCAGTGGGACTTCATATAAACTACTGCTCCATTGATTTTCATACTTACGGAAGAATAGTAGATCAGTTCAACTGCATTGCAGATATAAAGCTCATTTTCCCTTTTCTACTTTTCTGTATGCTATTATAGGCTACCTTATTAGGGACTAGATTGCATAGTTGATTTATAATTTTCTTTATTAAAATGAAAACTTTAATCACTCTTAACATAAAAGAAATACTTATGCGGTAATGTCGTTGTTTTTTCTATCTATAACTGGTAAGAGAGAATATAGCAAATAACATGATATTCTTTCAATAAATAATAGATTTTCACCACAATAACCCGCTACAAGGTTCCTGCTCAATCCTCCTCTGCAGTCAACGACATTTAAAAACATTCCCAAGAAAAGCCGATTGGTATGGCTCTTTAACGGCTTCCTTTTTTCTCATTCTTTTGTTTTTGTTTTTGTTTACACAAGTCAGTGGCACCATGAATCTGCCACAAATTCCATTTCTTCTCATTTTAATCTACCTTGAAGAAAACTTCTCAGAGTATATTTTCCTTTATTTCATTGCTATGAAGTATTTTATTAACCCTTCTTAATTAGCCAACTCCTTTCAGAATAAAAATAGAATAATGTTTGGTGTCTAGTCAAATTTCGTTTAGTGTTGATATGGTCCCAGTTTCGGCAGACTGGGAATTTGCATATACACAGCAGAAGTAATTGAGAGCCTAATCAATATAAGAAAAAATAAAACTCGGTAAATTCCGAAATATGAATATCACAGAGTACATTCTCGAGCCACTATGGTAGCCTATTGGAAACGTCTATGGTTGGCGATCAGCTAAATTGGCATTCGAGACCCGCTCAAGCTTGATAGTTTTTTGTAGTGTCGACAACCTTACTATCCCTGTGAGCTAAGGATAAGAAGGGTTTTAGGGAAGCTTATAGGTCTACCTGTTGGGTCATCGGTGGCCCGGTTCTAGCTTACTTGGAGAGGGTTTTGGAGCGCTGATCAAATTTATGTAGTTATAAACATATACAATACACATATATAGCTGTATATATAAACGAACACACACACACTCACGCACACACACACACACACACATATATATATATATATATATAATGTATACTGTATATATAGATACAATATATATATATATATATATATATTTATATATGTGTGTATGCTTGTGATTATATATAAATGCAGTATATATATATATATATATATATATATAATTATTATATGTGTGTATGCTTGTGTTTATATATAAATGCAGTATATATATATATATATATATATATATATATATATATATATATTCATATTATGAATGCTTGTGATTATATATGAATGCTGTAGATATATACTTATATATATATATATATACATACATATATATATACGCATAGATATATGATATATATAATGACAATTTTTGGCATATGAATATATATATATATATATATATATATATTTAAGTGTATATTTATATCTATATTTACATGTCTGCATATATATTTGTATTTTTATACACACACACGCACGCACAGACATACACACATATATAAATATATATATATATATATATATATATATATATATATGTCCTAATTCATGTATGTATGAGAATTCCACAATATATATATATATGTATATATATATATATATACATATATATATATATCATTATTATTACAAGCTAAGCTACAACCCTAGTTGGAAAAGCAAGATGCTATAAACCCAACTACTCCAACAGAGAAAATTAGCCCAGTGAGGAAAGGAAATAAGGAAATAGATAAACGGTATAAGAAGTATTGAACAATTAAAATGAAATATTTTAGACATATTAACAAAATGAAAACAGATATTTCATATATAGACTATAAAAAGACATATGTCAGCCTGTTTCAACATAAAAACATTTGCTGGAAGTTTGAACTTTTGAAGTTCTACTGATTCAACTACCTGATTAGGAAGATCATTCCACAACTTGGTCACAGCTGGAAAAAAAAACTTCTAGAGTATTGTGTAGTATTGAACCTCATAATGGAGAAGATAATAGCTAGATATTTAGAAAATGTGCACATACGCACACACAAACACATTCAACTCTTCCCACCCCTCCTCCTTTCCTAACTACAACCCGCTGGTTCGGAAATTTGTGAGAGAGTGGGGTTCGGAGTGTACCTCTCTGGGTACCCCTCTTACCAGGGTATGACTACTCCGTCTCCTCTTTGTCGCTCAGCATGGCAGGGAAGAACTACATTCATATATATATATATATATATATATATATATATATATATGTATATTTCCAAAGACCTGTTCTTTATTGTATAAGTGAAGATTAACAGATCTGGTAAATTTGTCTTCAAATTAATCTACTTTGTTAGAATCTATTAATTTACGGATATTATTATTATTATTGTTGTTATTATTATTGTTGTTATTATTAAAAGTCAAGTTACAACCCTAGTTGGAAAAGCAAGATGCTATAAGCCCAAGGGCTCCAACAAGGTAAAATAGCCCAGTGAGGAAAGGAAATAAGGAAATAGATAAGCTACAAGAGAAGTAAATAAATAACTGAAATAGAATATTTTAGGAACAGTAGCACCATTAAATCAAATATCTTATATATAAACTATAAAAACTATAAATAAACTATGAAGGAAGTTCTGACTGAACGTTAGTTGTTCATAAGTGAACTACTGAAATAGCGTTTTTCTGCCTATCTTGCTACGTTCTTTATAGCGATTCAGAAATTTTAGTTTTACTGCCATTTGTGAAGTCCTACATAAAGCTGATAAGTTGTCAACATAGAATAAGATATGCATTTAATTATATCTATAATAAACTCTGTTACTAACGTGAAGAGTGTAACCCTTAAAAATTGATGATGCAACAATTACTTGTAACAGAGAAAAATCCATCCTCTTCAGACGAGATATTAAAAACAGTTCTCAAAGTATATTTACAGTTCTCATAATCATACTGAATTGCTTGTGTCCGAGTGGTTAAACGTGCTTCAAGGATTGCTAGCACGTGACTGCTAAGAAGGACAATGTGCCTTTTTAAGGTCAGATGGCACGTGTGTCTGCTTGGAACCAAGTAGGCAAGGAAGGGAGGATTCTTTACAAATTATCATTGGTTGTGGTCAGTATTCTTCAGAAACTACTGTGAATTATATGTGTGTATATATATATATATATATATATATATATATATATATATATATATATATATTGTGTGGTGCATATATATATGTATGTATATATATGTATATAATAATAATAATAATAATAATAATAGTAATAATAATAATAATCCAGGTACCACGTTGAATAATCATTTATCTGATATTCAGAATTGTATCTTGTTTTGGCAACGAGAAAAACAATGGTAATTACCAACGAAATGGAAAGATGTGTTCTTTATAACATTCAGAATGAATATTTTGGCGAATTTTGGAATACGCTGAAGCATAGCAAGCACAAGTAATGTAATTTGTGCTAGGATCTGAATTTTGGTATTTGTCAAAGCTAATTTAAATTTTTTCGTAGAAAAAAGCATAAAACAAGATTTATTATTTATGGAACGAAAAATAAATGCCAGTTTGCACCTCAGCTGATAATCTTCATAATTGAGAATCAGCTGATTTATCAATATTGGGGAGCGACCCTATGTTTATTTAATGCCAGTTTTTCTTGCAATGTCTTCTTTCATTTTTTTATCGAATTCTTGATTTCTGATATTACTTTTTATAGTATTGGCTGTGTTTGACATTTTTTTCAGTTAAATCTTTTTGTTCTCTTTCGAAGAACTACAAATTTTCTGTTCAACATTGATTGAAGTAAAAAACTTCGTGTTGTTCTCGTAATGGACCAATCAACCGTTGTAGGTAGTAGGTTAGTGTGGGTACCAGCCACCCGTTGAGATACTACCGCTATAGTTATAGTTATAGTTATATAGTCTTTTGACTGACCAGACAGTACTACTTTGGATCACTCTCTCTCTCTCTCTCTCTCTCTCTCTCTCTCTCTCTCTCTCTCTCTCTCTCTAGTTACGGCTCATTTTTCCTTTGCCTACACATATACCTAATAGTCTGGCCTATTCTTTCCACATTCCCCTCTGTCCTCATACTCCTGACAACACCGAGATTGCTAAATAATTCTTTTCCGTTCAAGGGCTTAACTACTGTACTGTAATTGTTCAGTGGCTGCTTTCTTCTTGGTAAGTAGAAAAGACTCTTTAGCTATGGTAATCAGGTCTTCTAGGAGGACACACCAAAATCATACTATTGTTCTCTAGTCTTGGATTGTGCCATAACCTCCGTACCAAGGTATTCCACTGTTTTTGGGTAGAATTCTCTTGTTT
>NC_090757.1:59773148-59808148 GCF_036898095.1 Palaemon carinicauda | reverse complement strand
CCTGATAAAGAAAGGATTGGAAATGAGGGTAAAAAACCTAATAAAGAAAGGATTGGAAATTAGGGTAAAAAACCTAATAAAGACAGAATTGGAAATGAGGGTAAAAAACCTAATAAAGAAATAATTGGAAATGAGGGTAAAAAACCCAATAAAGAAAGGATTGGAAATGAGGGTAAAAAAACCTAATAAAGACAGAATTGGAAATGAGGGTAAACAACCTGATAAAGAAATAATTGGAAATGAGGGTAAAAAAAACTAATAAAGAAAGGATTGGAAATGAGGGTAAAAAACCTAATAAAGAAAGGATTGGAAATGAGGGTAAAAAACCTAATAAAGAAAGGATTGGAAATGAGGGTAAAAAACCTAATAAAGACAGAATTGGAAATTGGGGTAAAAAAACCTAATAAAGAAATAATTGGAAATGAGGGTAAGAAACCTAATAAAGAAAGAAATGGAAATGAGGGTAAAAACCTAATGAAGAAAGGATTGGAAATGAGGGTAAAAACCTAATAAAAAAAAAGGATTGGAAATTAGGGTAAAAAACCCTGTAAAGAAATAATTGGAAATGAGGGTAAGAAACCTAATAAAGAAAGAAATGGAAATGAGGGTAAAAACCTAATGAAGAAAGGATTGGGAATGAGGGTAAAAAACCTAATAGAAAAAGGATTGGAAATGAGGGTAAAAAACTAGTAAAGAAAGGATTGGAAATGAGGGTGAAAAAACTAATAAAGAAATAACTGGAAATGAGGGTAAGAAACCTAATAAAGAAAGTATTGGAAATGAGGGTAAAAAACTAATAAAGAAAGTATTGGAAATGAGGGTAAAAAATCTAATAAAGAAAGAATTGGAAATGAGGGTAGAATTCAAGAGAGATGAAATAGAATTATCAGAGCTATCCAAAACACCAAGGTGTTTGTAAATGCAATCAGACCAAAACTGAGGACACGCTAAAGAAAACAAGAAGCATCAAATTGATGTAAAGAAGACTGGGAGGTACTCTCGGGTACACTTTTATATCTAGTTTCTCTTCCTCTAGTTTTTTTAAAGTTTTTATAGTTTATATTGGAAATGTTTATTTTAATGTTGTTACTATTCTTAAAATATTTTATTTTTCCTTGTTTACTTTCCTCACTGGGTTATTTTCCCTGCTGGAGCCCCTGGGCTTATAGCATCCTGCTTTTCCAACTAGGGTTGTAGCTTAGCAAGTAATAATAATAATAATAATAATAATAATAATAATAATAATAAAGTATGGGGATGGAAATATTATCCATAATAGAGATGGAGTGATGTAAATGGCAAAGGATTTCTATTCAATGCATTTATAGACTATGAGAAATCTTTTGATCGTGTCAAAACTTCAGCAGTAACAAGCACGAATTATGCAAGTTCAAAAAGATGGGGATCGAAAAAAACAAGTCCAAAGCAGCTTTAAGCCCAAGAAAGCTGGTGTAATTTTAAGCTATTTTAGAGCTATTTTTCGTGTATTTGAAAGCATTTTCTTCTTTTAATTAAATTTATAATGGTGAAAATGCATTATGCAATGATAGCATCCCGATAAACTATATAAAATATTTCAGCAGTAATCTCTTCAGTTACTTTGAGCACATGACTATACATTCCTGGGAAACCTCAGCAGTTGGCCATCTCTTGGTTATATCTGTAATTATTGGAGCTCCTGCATCCTTCCGTTCAACTATCAACCAACAGCAATTCTTGACCTATCTCCACTTTTTCCGATTGATTCTTATCAGAATCACAATCTCTTTAATTCCAGTTCATATATAATGAATTTTTGCTAATAATTCACTAACGGTAGTATCTCAACGGTGATTGGTGCCCTAGTCAACTTACTACCCAACAAAAAAAAATGTAGGAATTAGCATTAATGGGGAATACCTTAACAACTTAAGATTTGCCGATGACATAGTTCTATTTAGTGAATCATGGGAGGATTTGCAAAAGATGATAGAAGATTTCTGTAGAGAAAGAAGAAATGTAGGACTGAAAATGAATATGAGTCAAACATATAATGTTCAATGGAAATGCAGAGACAGCAAATAAAGGCTATGGAAAAACGTATAGATAGTTAACGAATAAACGTACTTATGTTTCCCAAGGACATGAGACCAAAATCAGATGAAGGATAATCATAGGATGAAGAGCTATTGGTAAACAAAATGAGATTAAGAATTACATATAAATTTCCAAAACATATTTTTTTAAAGACAAAATATTGGGGGAAATTTGTAGAATATCTTTTTCTAGTTATAGACTGTAGTCATATCCTGACACAATAATGTTAATTTCATTTGTTTTCTATGAAGAAATACCAATTTCTTTATAAAACTGTTACACTTGAACTTAGTTATAGTGAATGTTAGTGCAAATTACATAAGTTATAACTATAAATATAATAAACCAAGAGAGAGAGAGAGAGAGAGAGAGAGAGAGAGAGAGAGAGAGAGAGAGAGAGAGAGAGAGAGAGAGAGAGAGAGGAGAAGTTTTTAGACTGTAGACGATCTGAACTATAACTTTATTACCATGGAACTAGATTATTGAATTAGAGAGTTTGTTTTCTATATACAGTATATATATATATGTATATATATATATATATATATATATATATATATATATATATTATTACTAAGTAAGCTACAACCCTAGTTGGAAAAACATTATGCTATAAGCCCAAGGGCCCCAACCGGGAAAATAGCCCAGTAAGGAAAGGAAACTAGGAAATAAGTACACTACAAGAGAAGTAATAACAATCAGAAAGAAATATTTTAAGATTATTAACAACATTGAATTATATCTATCATATATAAACTATAAAAACTTCATAAAATTAAGAGGAAGAAAAACTAGATAGAACAGTGTGCCCAAGTGTACCCTCAAACAAGAGAACTCTAGCCCAAGACAGTTAAATACCATGGTACAGAGGCTATGGCACTACCCAGGACTAGAGAACAATGGTTTGATTTTGGAGTGTCCTTCTCCGAAAAAATCTTCTTACCATAGCTAAAGAGTCTCTTCTACCCCCACCGAGATGAAAGTAGCCACTGAACAATTACATTTCAGTAGTTAACCCCTTGAGCAAAGAAGAATTGTATGGTAATCTCAGTGTTGTCAGGTGTATGAGGACAGAGGAGAATGTGAAAAGAATGGGCCAGACTATTGGTGGGATGTGTAGGTTAAGAAAAAAAATGAGCCGTAACCAGAGAAGGGTCCAATTTAGTACTGTCTGGCCAGTCAAAGGATCCAAAAACTTTAGAATATATATATATATATATATATATATATATATATATATATATATATATATACATATATATATATATCTATATACATACATATATATATATATATATATATATATGTGTGTGTGTGTGTGTGTATCAACCGTTGCTATTCCACTGTAAGTTGAAGGCCTCAGCTGTTTTCTTCCACCCCGTCTGTTTATGGTCTTTCTATGCCAGAAAAATTCTTTAGCTTGTCAGTCTATCGCCTTTTCTTCCTTCCCCTGCTTCTTTTGCAATCTCTAGGGGACCAGTCTGTTTTTCTTGTTGTCAATATATTATCTGCTATTATCATGCTGTTAGAATATCCCAAGGTCCTCCTCTACTTCATTTTGCTCTCGTATCCATGTTGTTCTTTTTCTGTCTCTTAGTGCCATTCCCATCATTATTCTTTCCATGGGTCTTTGAGTTGTAACTAGCTTATGTTCTTAGGCTTTAGTAAGACTCCAAGTTTCTGATGCATAAGTTAGTACTGATACGACCATCTCATTAGATAATTTACTTTTTAGAGAAGGTGGCATTTTACTTTTCATAATCTCATTTTGTTTACCAAATGGTCACCATCCCATTCTTAACCTTTATTTAATTTCGGTCTCATGTCCTGATGAAACACTTATTGTCTATCCTAAAGTATGTATATTCATTAACAATATCTAGAGGTTCGTCCATAACTCTTGTTTGGTGTCTCTGATTTTCATTGAACATTATCTTAGTTTTACTCATATTAATTTTCACTCCTAGCCTACATTTCTGCTTTCTCTATTTAAATCTTCTATCCTCTTTTGTAATTCCTTCCTTGATTCGCTAAACAGAACTATGTCATCTGCAAATCTTAAGTTATGAAGGTATTTCCTAATAATGTTATTTCCTACAGTTTCCCAATCTAAATTTTAGGGCACCATCATATAACGAGTACGATTAAAGTGACGTCCGCTAGTTTCTTATTCATGGACCAAATGAGTGAAATATACCTTCTATTGTTATTATTATTATTATTATTATTATTATTATTATTACTTGCTAAGCTACAACCCTAATTGGAAAATCAGGAGGCTATAAGCCTAGGGCCTCCAACAAGGAAAATAGCTCAGTGAGGAAAGGAAACAAAGAAAAATAAAATATTTTAAGAAGAGCAACGAGATTAAAATAAATATATCCTATATAAACTATAAAAACTTTTAACAAAATGAGAGGAAGAGAAATAAGATAGAATAGTATGCCTGAGTGTACCCATAAGCAAGAGAACTCGTACCCAAGACAGTGAAGAGCATGGCACAGAGGCTATGGCACTACCCAAGATAAAAGAACAATGGTTTGATTTTGGAGTGTCCTTCTCCTAGAAGAGCTGCTCACCATAGTTAAAGAGTCTCTTCTACCCTTACGAAGAGAAAAGTGGCCACTGAACAATTACAGTGCGGTAAGAAGAATTGTTTGGTAATCTGCGTTGACAGGTGTATGAGGACAGAAGAGGATGTGTAAGGAATAGGCTAGACTATTCGGTGTATGTGTTAGGCAAAGGGAAAATGAACCGTAACCAGAGAGAATTATCCAATGTACTATTGTCTGGCCAGTGAAAAGATCCCATAACTCTCTAGCGGTAGTATCTCATCGGGTGGCTGGTGCCCTTGCCAACCAACCAAAGGTATCAATAGAATAGAAATATTAACCAGGCTGTGCGATGTCATGGACATATTTTATGTTACAATCAACTACATAATTAATCAGGTATATATTTTGGTGTTAGAAATTGTGTCTAATAATACCCTACTGAATCTGAAAGTGCATGTGATTGACGCAACCTTGAAGGGACATAGAATTTTTGCGATACCCCATCCACCTAGTGAAATGATCCAGTATTTAATGGGTACTGAGAATCTCCTTGTGAATCATTTCCTTTAGGACTGACATGCTTATGTTTTAGTAGTAGCTGTGATTATTGGCTAAATTTTGGTGGGTGGTCCATGTTGAGGAAATTGTGTTCTAAGGCAAGGTAGCTGAACCAAGAAGAGGTAAAAAAGCCAAATGAAGGCTGCAGATAATGGAATTGTCCGCAGTAGATTCTGCAAATATAACATTTAAGCTGTTTACTTAAAATACTTGAAAGAAGCATCTTTATATTATGAGATTATAAGTAAATAAAACATTTGATTTGTGCATTCATTAGATGTGGTAAAACGGAGTTTAAATTGACTTCATTCGTTTTTTTTAAACTGACACTTTTGTTTAAAATTGGTGTATGTGACCCATCAAAAATGACGATTAAATATTTAGATAGCCCTTAGAAGAATATAGGGAGTTAAATGAGAACATGGAGAGGGGTAGATGGAGAAGGTTTGAGCGTGCTCGTTGCACTCTCCAAGATCAGTTCACCAAACAATTAACTTGGCTTCACAAGGTACTTGAAGAGTTGGAATGCCAAGGCCTACATGGCTGAGGACTATGGAGCGGGAAGTAGGAGATGATGAATGGCAAAGTATTAATTTAAAAGCTCAAAATAGAGACGGCTGGTGAAATCTAACCGAGGCCCTTTGCCTCAGTAGGCATAGGAGGAGATGACGATGATCTAATATACCATATCCTGACCGGGTGAAATGGGCTTAGGATCTACATCTGTTCACTCCATCTACAGGACAATACTAACTCAGGGCACGCGTGATGGCGTATAACATTCAAAATCTGACATTGCAGTATTCATATGGTCATCAGCATATAACGAGATTAGCATGAGCCTTGAAAACTTCATAACTGCATCAAGTCACGCATAAAACACAAACCGAATGGAAATGGAAGTGTTGTACACAGCACTTCTTATTACGCTGTCATTAACGACCGCCTCGTGTAGTCCTTGAGTACTAACCTCCACTTGCTAAGAACAGCTTTCTCACTTTGACGTAGAATTCTCTATTAATTCGCTTTGAGTTGACCAAGCTCTGCTAATGCAACTTCATATTAATAGGTCAGTCTCATATTAATACTCATCTCACAACCCAACTCTTACAATGAAGTAAGATAAGATTATTACAAACTGCTTTGTAATAGGAATGTTAAAAAAAGAATCGCAAGATGACCTATAAAACAACTGTATGTAGGAGAAACGGTAATCTTTTCTGCAAGTTTTGTAGCAAAATTTAATCCGAACATTAGATGAATTTAGGTTAGACTACAAGGGCAGACTTTATACTTACAATGGAAGTCCTCAAGTGAGCGTAAGTGAAAGTACTAATCTGTATTATTTCATTTTATACAGCCTTTGAATGTCCAAGACAAATCTAGAATTAGCATAGAAAATATTCCAATTATTATTATTATTATTATTATTATTATTATTATTATTATTATTATTATTATTATTAGCTAAGCTACACCCTAGTTGGTAAATTTGGATGCTTTAAGCACAAAGGCTTCAATGAGGAATAAATACAATAGTTGCATGAATTACTACTAGGTCGTTGTCCAGTGCGCTCGTGGCAGTCTATCAAGTGAAAAATGAATGACGTTTTAAGACTATTATGTATTTCGTCTGAACACCTGAGCTTAGCTATTCATTTCTAAGAAAGTTAACCGAATCTTTTACCCTTCAAAAAATAAGGTCAATCTCATTAACGAAATAGACTGAAAAGGATTTATAGTATTCCAATGTGGGAAGATACTTACCAACGACTAAATAAAAATAGGTTTTGGTAACAATCCTTAATTTTACTGCTTGAATTAATTGTACTATTCATGGTCAATTTTAATCGACAGTCCTTCGATTATTATTATCCTTCTTATCCATTCCACTCTTTTCGTATCCATAATTAAAATGGTTTCAATATAGAACCCACCGTATATAGTCATTTGGCATTTAAGAAATATAAAAACATAAGATAAGTAATTCACAAACGTTTATATACTGTAGACTTACTTTCCATGCAAATACTCCATAAACGTTTATAAAGTATTACTTTCCCAAACTGAGTGCTCCGTCAATACTTACATTGCTGTTGGTACTGTTGCAGATCCCTGGGCACTTCAAGCGAACACGGGCTTTAAAGGTTAAAAGCTTAACGACCTGTCATGAATGGCAGAGGCAAGGGTCAGTGGCATTGCTATATCAAGCAGGACAATGCTCTAGAGACTGACCATATATACATATGAGCAGCGCCCAAGCCCCCTCTCTACCCAAACTAGGACCAAGGAGTGCCAGGCATTGGCTGCTGATGACTCAGCAGATAGACTTATAGGCTCCCCTAACACACACACCCCCCCTCCCCCCCCCCCCCCCGTTAGCTTACAAGGTTTGTGAGGTTGCCGCTACTAAAGGAACTAACGAGTATGCGCGAGACTCGAACCCCAGTCAGGCGATCACCAGGTAAGGAAGTTACCAACAGGCCACCACCCTGAAATTGGTCAGTCAGTTCAGAGTAGGTAGTCTGGAATTTAGAATAGTTTCCAGAGCCTAGTGTGGACCTCCAAGGGATAACATTGGCTCCTCTTTGGACTTGCTAGGAGCTTGTCCTTTTACTTTTGAAATGCTCAAGGAGTCCCAGAAGCTACTCACAATACATTCCTTAATTTACAATTGTCATTCGTTGAAATCTTTTTTTACTAATTGAATAGTTATGTATTTTATAATTCGGTATTTTTGTATATATATTACTTGCTCACCGTTATCGGTGCTTCACAATTTCCATATTTCAGTTCATGATTCATATCTTGGTGTACTTGGATAAATTTCTGAGATTCGTCTTCTCAGCTTTAACCCATTTTTATATGGGATCGACGTTATGAATAATTCGTCCCCATCGAATTCTGTTTTGGGCCTCGTTTTCGTCAATATCCTGCCATAGCAAATCTTCCCCTACACTATCACGCAATCTCTTTCTTGGGTCTTCCTCTCTTGCTTCTGCCCCAGACTTCCATCTCTATAAGATACTGATCTATTTGGGAATAATAAGAAAAACGTTGGTACAGTAATTAGACAATAGGAAAATAACTTCATACACACCATTCAGAAATAAAGTGATTTAAATGAAAACAGTATAGCATGAATATCACATTTACAGAAGATTGAATTTACGATAATAAATTCTTTTAACGAAATATATAAAAATATGAAGTGAAAATAAGGAAATCTTTGATTAGGTTAAGCTGCCAAATACATATAGCTTATTAATATAATGAGGATTAATAATGGAGATACACCAATGACAATATATTTAAAGGAAATATTTTAGTCCCGGCATCCCATGTAAAGATTTAAAAATCCTAGAGCAGAAAAAGTTATTGACATCAAAAACTGTATATACTTTTAATGTTGAAAACATTACCGGTGGTAAGCCACTGGAACCCCGATTTCCCTGGTCCAAGTTCGAATCCACAGCCAACTAGAAGCTATATCATAAAGTCAAGTTTCCCTTTGGTCTCTGATCCCAAGGCAGTGTGATTTCAATATTATGAGGTATTTATGGCATATATATATATATATATATATATATATATATATATATATATATATATATATATATATGTTGTTACTTACTATACTTGTTCCAACACTTAATACAAAGCCTTTTGCTCTTTATTAGGGATATACTATCGATGAAGCTGGAAGACTAGCCATAAGACTTTTAGTGAAGTGTAAATACCCCACTGCCAGTTAGTGGGGGTTAGAACCAGCTACCCCACTCACATGTACACACCGGTGTTGACTCTCCACTTTTTCTATTGGCTGAGCCAAGAGCAGACGTTGTCTCTCTCCGCTTCCCAATTCTGACTACCATTTGATTAATATTGCTTTGCTTTCACTTTTCAGGTGTGACAGTTTTTGTTCTTAGGCCATCATGCGGACATGTCCAAGACCTGATGAGCGCAAATGCAGCACCTTCATGTTCTCTGTCGAGACTGACCCCACTCGTTGTGTCTGACCTGTATGCAGGGCGATACCTGCGAGGAATGCTAAGAGTGGTCTTCCTCCCAGTGGGAGAAATTTGGACAGTGACGTAAGAAGTCTAAGAGGGGCTCTTCTTCTTCGGGATCTTCCTCGAAGTCGAAGAAACCTCAGACTCCTTTAACGCACCGATCTCTTCCCAAAGCTGCTGCTCGCTATTTTTCCTCCAGGGAATGATCAAACAGGAGTTTTGACCGATTAACTTTAGGAAAGCAATTAGGTTCAAAGGGCACTTTCGCTGCTCCTAGTGAAACGGCACTGCTATTTCCCATAGGGGTTCCTTTTTTATTGATGACCTTTTGCAGATTTAGCTTTCTTTGGATGATGCTGATCCCCTGTTGGAGAAAGTAAGCGATCACTGGCATCTTCAGAGATGAAGTTGGATCCCCCCTCCAAGGGGTTCCGAAGGTTTCGTGCTGGAGGAGTTCCCTGCTTCTGCTGCCAACAGGGATCTGCCAGGACCAAGTTACCAACCTTTGCCTACTGAAGCTGCTGCTGCCGAAGACTGCGCTTCCTCTTGTTCCGAGTTCGATCAGCCTGCGGAGAGGGATCGAGGTCCTAGGGATGTTCTTGTTCCTTCGGGTCGTCACCTCTCCCGTTTGCCGATAAGGTCCTCCCCTGAGTAGTGTCCACCATGTGGTTTGCCTAGTCCTCACCCTGCATCGCCTCCGCCGTTCTTCAGCCTTTCAGAGTGTGATTTACCTGCGGAGGATGCGTATATCAGTGTTCATAGTTATGATATTCTGTTTGTGAAATTTGATTTCATTCCCTAACATTCTAACTTAATCCTTGCTTAATATTTGCAATTCTCAATGTATTTATCATTACTATATATACCACTCTTCTTCATTACATAAATATATATTTACAGTGCATTCTTTTTTTTTAGGCAAATAATATTTTATATTATTATTATTATTATTATTATTATTATTATTATTATTTCTTGCTAAGCTACAACCCTAGTTTGAAAAGCAAGATGTTATAAGCCCAAGGGCTCAAACAGGGAAAATAGCCCAGGGAAGAAAGTAAATAAGGAAATAAACTACAAGAAAAATTTAAGAACAGTAATAACATTGAAATAAATCTTTCATATATATACTGTAAAAACTTCAAATTAATGAGAGGATAAAAATTTCAAATTAATAAGAGGATAAAAACTTCGAAGTAACAAGAGGAAGAGAAAGAAAATAGAATAGTGTCCGAGTGTACCCTCAAGCAAGAGATCTCTAACCCAAGATAATGGAAGACCATGGTACAGAGGCTGTATGTATGGATGTATGTGTGCATGTATATATATTGTATGAATGTATATGTATATTAATTTTTACTTTGTTCTCATTTTACAATATTGTTTTAGCTGTACTGTATTATTGCCCAAAGAGCAATAATTATTATAAATCTCTTCTAAGTAAATATTTTGTACAATTATTATTATTGCAATAGTATATCACTTATTAGTATTTTTCCTTTATGTTTTATCGTTTTAGTATCAGAAATATAGATGAAATAAAAAGTGCTCATATTAACCGACACTGGACGCGGAAGTACTTGTTATCGGTACTCTATACTTCGATGCTGAGAAAAATATTACTTGGTATTGTATCGAAAGGAAATCACAGGTATTGCCCAGCACTTATTTCTATGCACTTCCACACACAAGTCCAGCTAGAGACCTACCAACGAACCCCAGTCGACCAGTTCTTTTTCCTGATGCTGGCAATGATGCAGTGAGAGATCAGGAGCACATCACAGCACACCTCGCATGTTCTCTAGCTTACTCTTTCAGGTCAGAGCGATACAGCCAGGTAAGCGACCTGTCTCCCCTACTTTTCAGGTGCCTAAACCGCAGACTCCTAGGAGGCAGTCTCCAACTCGTAGCCTCCCTAGTGAGAAGTCCTTCCCGATGCCATCGTTCAAGAAGGAGGTTCTGTGGCTTGAATCCCCCTCGAGAAGACAGTCTCTTCAAGGTCTTCCTCTCCTCTTCCTGACCCTAGATGTAGACCTACGATGCTAGAGCCTCCCAAGGATCTACCACTTAGGATGATCGTCTCCCAGATCAAGAAGATGTGGGTACCCACAGAAACTGCAGAATTAGTCTTACGATGTTCCTCAGGTACAGATGACCCCCCATCCTCACCACAAAGGAGATGAGACAGGAACCCAACTCCACCCCTGTAAGACATCCTTCACCCCCATACTAGGTGGGGTTCACAATCTCCTAGGGAGATATCTTTAACATCATCCTCTCGGCTCTCTCCCATCAAGGTTGTACTGCCTGAACAGCAGCCCACAACCAAGAGTACTGATAGGTCTCCAAGAGAAGACCCAGGTTTCAATGTACAGAGGGAGGATTCTAGACCCTCACTGCACGAGGAGTTCCTTCCTATTGAAGAGGGAGTAAAGACGCTAAGACAGTCTGCAAGAACAGTGCAGCCAGATCTTCATGGTAGACCGAGGAGAAAACCTGTGGCATCTTCAGCAGTAGCAGGGACATCAACAAGAGACGTTCCTTCCACTTCCAGATACGATAACGACTATGATACACCCGGGGCTCCTATGGGTGAGAACTTGTGGGTGGACTCTAAGATCGACTACTACCTTCCTAGGGCCACCACCCCTAGATATATCGAGGCAGAGCAGGAGTCCGATTACATCTTCTGGCAGGTCTTGGTCTGCATGAGGGCCATTAATAGCCTAGACAATCCGGTTGTTGCCCCTCAAGAGGGCAAGGAAACTGTCCTCGATCACATATATGGCACCCAGCGACCTCCTAAGGCCAGTGCAGTTTTGCCCTGGTTAACGGGGTTAAAGGGGGCCAGGAAGAAGATCTTTGCTCAGATAGCCGGCTCCACTAGTTTTCTTCACGTAGGCTCCTCATGAAAGCTCCTTCCACCTCCTTTTGTCCAGCAGAGGCCCTTTCTCTAGATCCTGCTATAGAGGCCTCAACAAGAGAACTCTCCGGCAGTAGACTCTTGAGTCTACTAGTTACCTTCTCAGCTGCAGAAGCCCTGAACATAGAGAAGGTCGCAAAGTATGCCATGCAGGCTACTTTGTGGCTGAACCTGTGGTTGGGGTCAGTTGGATGCTTCATTAAGACGGAGGATTGGTCCAAGGAGTTCACCAGGAAGTCGATGGCAACTTTCCTGTTATCGGGTACCCCGGCCTCCGAGTTTCTTGCCCATCGGGTGGTCAGCCTATGGGCGAATGTGATTCTCAAGAGAAGGGACTTGGTATTTGATAGATTCCATTAGCAGGTTTCTAAGACGGAGGTCACCAGACTCAGGAATGCCACGCTTGAGGGATCATCACACTTCAGTAATGACCACATTGAGCGGGGATCAGAGCGCTGAAGGAATTCCAACCAGACTCTCTCCTCAAAAGAACAGCAGTAGCTCACCCTGGAGTGTGAGCATTCTTTGTCAGCACGAGGAAGGTCAAGAGGAGGATCACCAAGAATGCCATCTCTGTTTGGATTTGTAAGGATATAGAACTAGCATTGAACCCCAATCCTTCTCCGATGAGACTACCCAGAGCTCATGATATCAGGGGCATCAGCACGTCCCTGGCCTTCAAGAAGAACTACTCTGTGATGCAGGTCTTACAAGCGGGCGCGTGGAAACGTCAGATGACCTTCACCGCCCTCTGCCTGCAAGACAGGAACATGGAGATGTTCTCTGTTGGCCCTGTGATGGCTGCACAACAAGTGGTTTAAATACCTCAGGCTCCTTGATGGACACATAGCAGATGGAAGAGGACAGAGGTTACCTAGGGTTAGTCTGGGATGAATTTGTAGAATGTCTGGCTCTTTTTCTTTCATCTTCCCCATTCTTGGGGAACAGCACCAACATTCCTCAGCATGCTGGCCTCATCTGTCTTCAGGTAAAACCATTTCCCATGTGTACCCTAGTATAGGAATAATATTTGTTGCGTCCCTGTACCCCATAGCGAGGTGGGATTGGGTAACTTCTGTAGTTGATTCAAAGGTTCTTACGCGTGAGAATTCTTACCTAGACCAGTCGCATTGCTAGTATCACACAATCCCACAGATTGCTCAGACCTCTGAACGTGCTTTGCACTGAGTTTAGCGAAGTGACAGGGTTTCTCTCTGTTACTTGCAGAGCACGTACAGGAAAACCCCAAGTCAAAAAGCCGCCAGTTGGTTCGGACTTCCACCCACCTAAAGGGTGAGTTATCCCTAATAAAGAGCAAAAAGGTTTGTATTTTGTGTCGGAACAAATGATGAATTAGAAAATTTGTATTTTTCCTAACGATACCAACCTTGAGCTCTTTATACAAATTTGGCCTTCCATCACCTATCCCCTGTAAGCCCTGCCTGCAATCAAAAGCGACGAGAGAACACCGGTGTGTGTGTAAGCGCGGGTAGCGAATACTACGTTGATGGGTACCATTTTGTTCCCGGGTGGAAAGCTACTTGCCAACCAGTCTCTCAGTGGCCAGTGGCTGGAAATATAGTTATTATGTCCACACTTCTTATTAATGTTTTGCATATAATTACGTGATAGTACACAATGCCGTCCTGTTCTGCTTATGAGTGTGCCAATAGACCTGAGAAAACATCTGAAATCTTTAGCTTTCCAAGTAATCCTGCGTTTCTCAATTTTATTAGGAATAGTTCCCTTCAATTCCTTACACACACACACACACTCTCTCTCTCTCTCTCTCTCTCTCTCTCTCTCTCTCTCTCTCTCTCTCTCTCTCTCTCTCTCTCTAAGCCTGCTCTTCCAGTGTACATCTCTTTCTATTGTACTTTCCTTTTTATTACGAATACTTTCCCAACTTTCCTTGAATTAAAACAAATGCAAACGTCCCATGATTTGATTGCCATTATTGTTCATGCTATATCATAATCAACTTCACATGTTCACTAATATATCTTATCTTAATTACTGTATCACATTATATCCGAACATCATATTTCAATACTATCCACGAGTTTCACAACTATATCTTACTTTCACTGTATATATTACGTACTATATCATATTTTCACAATTTGATCAGATTTTCAATAACTTATACCAATTCTATTCACTACTATTATCTTACTTTCAACACCTACACCACGTTCAAATATATCAATATTAATTATCTTCACTGCTATATCATATATTCATTGTTCATTTTATTCATTAGTTATCATTATTCACTACTAAATAATACTTTAACAATTAAATTATTATATATATTAACAATTATATTATTATATATATCATATACTGATATTGGCTTCAACAAATATGGGTTTGCACTAAAGATATTAAAAATTACTGCATGTAAATATATTAGTTAAGATATAAATATTAGTAGATAATGATATATAAACTCATTACTTAATAGTGAATACCACAATACCAGTACTGCTACATAATTCTATCACTGTGTACAGCAACTGAAAACCTTTCTAGTACTCAAGATGCTATTGCTTTGTTACATTTTGTAATATTCATGATCCAACCCGATATAACCTTCGTTAGGTCTATCAAGGAGGTCTCTCTGAACTGGAGATTTCCTACGTTTAGGGAGGCTCTGGTGAGAAAAAAAAAAAGTGTTGGAATTGCGTTCCACCTTAGTTTTTAGTTTTTCATTAACCTGTTTATTTTCAAACTGATCATTTTCAAAGTGCTCCTTCGAAGTCAAGAATTATTATTACAAATTAATGTCATATTCTACCCCAATTGAGTTACTAAGATACTGAAGACGATTGACAAAGAAACGATAAAGATACAGCCACGTCTTCATAATATAGTAATAGGCCTAATTTTGCTTCCAATAGTATATGGGATGGAAAAAAATTATACATTCTAAAAGCAAGGCTATAATCACATGAAAAATAATAGTAATAAATGGAAAATGCAGATGCAGAAATCACTAGCAAAAACACGAATACATATTCAATAAACGCAAAATCTTATACGAATAACCGTACATATTATGCTCACAGTAAACAAAAGGTGTGAAACATATAAGAATTCTATAAAACAAAAATTGTTTGTTCACCTACAGCGTTTCTGTTATTTTTCAATTTAATTCTCTCTTAGGTTCTTTAACTTGAAGGGTAACCTTAGTTCTATTAAAACCTAGAATAATAATCCTACAATAAAACAATCTTATACACTTTAATTAGTAGGTATGTTAATTATATCCTACTCGCACATAGCCTTATAATGCATTATTATCCTTTACTAAGTATTAAGAGAGAGAGAGAGAGAGAGAGAGAGAGAGAGAGAGAGAGAGAGAGAGAGAGAGAAAAAAAACATCTGCTAGGATGTGCTTGCCTGTTTTACGATGGCTGCTGGTGACAAAATGGCGCCCTGTATTGAGGTTGGGATTATAACTGGTACTATCCATCTGCTAACTAGCAGTATGGTAGTTACACCTCGCTAAAGGTCTCATGACTATTTTTCCATCTTCACCGAAAGTATATCCCTAATAAAGAGCTCAAGGTTTGTATTTTTGGGCTCAGGCCATGTCGTCCTGATGGAAGTTACTTTAAAGTAGCTTCCTAGGTTATATTTAAGTACAGTGATATATCCCAGAGAATTTTACTTAAGGTATCCAGAATTCTAACTCCTGGCGCGAATATCCCTGGCTTTCGCCTTTAGGGATATCGCATAATATCAGAAGACGTATTCTTGACTCGCCACATAGCTATCTACACCCCGAATAGCGTTTTTGCTTCGAGAGGGGAAATTGGCAAGAATCGGAGAAGAGCTGTTATTAAGGCATGCTCTACTCCTACTGTTGAGTACCAGTATGACATCACGACCGGGCGCCATCTTGATATTCCTTCATTTGTAGCGGCCTTACTCGGTGTTTTTCCCAGTGCTCTCACGCTATTTTTGGATTATTTTCTCGCTATGATGCTTTCTCCAGCCTCATCTGCCTCTGGAAAGTTGAATATTATCTTTACTTTGTATAAATGTAAGCTCTTGCCAGTTTTTTCCTTGATTCAAGGTTCAATTAACATAACAAGAGCTGTTGCCTAACCGGAGCCGTCATGGACGCTGTCGTTCGCTATGTATGTGTCATTAGTCAGCCAGAACGACCTTCCTGGTATATTTCGCTTTAATAAATTTAGCTATTTAGCCTTCATTGCTAGAAAATTTTATATTATGCCGATAGTATTCGTGGTTTCGGCGATTTAGGTAACCGATCCTCACTTACGCTAGGCTTCCTAGCCTAGGCGTCTAGCCCTTGCTTTCATGCATGATATATAGTTTTCCTATTGTGGTAATTTTATTGAAGCTTTAGGTAATATTTTATACATGTAAGATATTGACTGCATAAATTTTCCTCTTCCAAAGATAGTATACGAGAGAGTCTCTGTGATTTAGGTAATCGATTCTTACCGCCTCTAGGCTACTAGCCTGGGGGCTTTAATATATTTTCATATATATCCCCGATTGCTCTTGTATTGCGTTATTTAAGTGGAGACTGATACCTCCTAGTCTTTTATAGGGCGATACTAATCTCCTTCGGGGATTTAAGAGCAGTCTCTTCTCCCTCTGAGTTAGCCTAGGCTGAACCCTAGTCAGCTCTACCTCGCATTGCATTCGGGTAAAACTAGGCTAGGGTGTTTCTGTCTCTGCCCTATAACCGCAGATGCTGGTTTTGGGTTTTAGTCAGAACCTCAGAGTATTCTGTCTGTGGTCAGTTGCCGACTAGTAAGGTGAATTGAATTCCCTGGCTAGGTTAGGCTAGATCTCCCTAGGCCTCACCTGAAGGCATTATATGATGTGATGCCTTCTCCCTGTGGCCTAGCAGACAGTCCTGTGCCAGCAGAACCTAAGCCGAAGAATATAATTCTTCTACTGCTTGGGGGACTCCGACACTAGACTCTGTTCCTTCTGTCTGAGATAGCAGCGAGGGTGCTGCCAATCTCTTTCTATGTTGGGCTAACCCTAGGCTAGAGAATAGAATTCTCTGGCCCCTTGGGATAATTTTAATACTGGAACGGAGTCTTGTTAGGTGAGGTAGGATTAGCTTTACTGCCGGCTCCTCTCTCACCCTACAGGACTCTCACCCCTCCCCTCTCTGTCCTTTAGTAATAGCCTAGCCTTCACATACCTTGGCCATCATCCTACAATCGACCCTAGTGCCGGTAGGTTGTGGGATTGGCCCGGGTTTTCTGTTGGTTGCTCAGCTGTGCCGGCTGCCGGCGGAGACCCTAACCCCCTGTCGAGTGTTCTTCAGTCCTCTCTTGGTCTGCCTTCCATAACCCTGCCGGCAGAGGCCGGCGAGGTTGTGGGTGGATGGAAGCCTGAATGTTACATTTTCCCCTTCCATTTGAACCCTCATTCTGGATGGAGGGCAGTAAGGCTGAGCATTTACATGATCTCGTCCATGCTTTCTCTCTCTCTTATGACTAGCACCCTGGGTCCCAACTGCCACCAGCCATGAAGGCTGCCGGCAGCTGGCTGGACTGCAGACCGCTGACATAACGTAACTAATCGCTGGCTGGCGTGGGTTGCCAACGATCGGCGACCCACTGGCGGCCGGCGACCCATCGGCTATCTTCCGGCAGCTATGCTGACTGTCGGTAGCCGGTCGAACGATTGTCTGCCGACTTATTTCCCACCACCGGCTGACGGAGGCTGCCAACTGTCGGCTGCCGGCGACCTACAACAGCCGGCGGTCTGCCGCCCATTGCCCCTAGAAGGCAGTACACCTTCTGACTTGAACCCAGCTACTAGCCTACCGGCGTATGCCGGCGGGTGCTGCAGTATATGACTGTACAGTGGTCAGTATAATTGCAACATAGATCATACCGCAATCAGAAAACCACGGTATAGCTTATACGGTAGCCCATAAATTTTCTAACATACACTGTGTTTTTATGGGCAGCCTATTGTGAGACCACTCGATATAAAGAAAGTGAGTTCTTTCTTTAATTCTCAGTGATCACTAAATTCAATCCCCAACATTAAATTCCGGAAGACAGTGTTAAGTTACACCTCTATATATCCTGCTGGATATAGATCTTCCAATGGTTTTTTCTATCATTAGAAATACCCCGGAATTTAATTTTGAGGGAGGTCATAGCAATTGGCTGGACAGGAAACACACGTATGTGTCTTTCCTTCTTCTTTTCTAGCTTACCTATCCTAAGCTATATATACATAATATTGTATACAGAATATTGTGAGATAATTCTCCGAATACTCATTTTGTTTTCCTCTCTTTACAGGAGGACCATCCCAAGTGCGGGAACCACTTCTGCAACGTCCGCAGTAAAAACTTCTGCGGCCATGGTCTGTGCAGGATGCACGCGTGCTGCGCAGCGACGAAGGGTACTCTGAAGTATTGGGACCCCCAGGTATCTGACATTTGTTCCAATCTGGTTACTGAGGCTTTTGATGACCAAAAGACTACTGAATCAAGGGATGCAGCAAGAGAGAAGCTGCGTAAATGGGTCAGGGGTTTCCAGGAGAATACCACCGCGCCCTACCTTCCTAATGAAAAGATGAGGGCCTGTCTTTTCCCTAGGGCATCTTCGGATGCAGTAATCCCGCAACCTCAAGCAGAGATCCCCCTCGTCCAGATTCCGATAGAATCTGATGTATCGGATGCTATGAAGGACATCCAACTACAGTAGAAGACAAGATGTCAGATGTGTCAGAAGGCACTGAACGGAGTCTTCTTGCTGGAGATCAGAAGGAGGAGTCTGTATTGGCTTCCGAGACTGACGACGAATGAACCGAAATAGTTTAGGTTTCATCAGCTCTGGTGGCAGAGCCCGTCCCCTCGACCTCATCTGCCCCCCAATTGGCCGACATGAGTCAAACCTTGTCCTCGATTCTCACTATGGTCCAAGACCTAAAGAAGCAGGCGACTGAGAAAGTAAGTTACGCTACTACGGTTGGAGATAAACTAACTCGCAGCTTCTCGTGTAGCTCCAAAGAAGCTAAATGTAAAAGATCTTCCCCCTTTCTCGGACATCAACCCATGGAGGCATGCTGAGCACATGCCCTTGTCAGGAGGAAAGATCTTCATCTCCGAACAGCTGGGCACAGTTCCAGTCGAAGATATGGAATTCTCGCTCAGTCAAGGAGCCTACCCAGACTGCTACGTTCGTCTGAGGACGGAACCACCCTCAAAAGAGGAAACAGAGCCGAAAGAGGTCATAATCCTTAACCTCCCCAAAGCTCAGGCCTTGTTTTCCAGCACATTGAAGGAGAGGGCCTTCACTAACTCTTCCTTCATTGCTTCTTCTTCCCGTGCCTTCCCCTTTATGGAAAAAGGGTATAAGGCCGTTGAGGCAGGGAAACCATGTCCCACTCTCGAAGAGTGTAGGCCATTCTCCCTTGCCCTACCAGTGGACGAAGCTGATTCGAAGGAAGTTCATCATACCTTCTCAATCGGGAAGTTGGAGGCCAACATTGCCGGACGTCAGTTCGGTGAAGACCTCACCTGAGTCGGGAGTAGGAAACGAAAGAAAGACTTGCCGCCTCAATGTCTCTTCAGACCGGATGGAGACGATGGCAAGCGTCTCCCTATCCCCAGATATGTACATGGTCTTTGCCAAGGCTCACCTGGCAACAGTTACAAAGGACCTGTACAACTTTATTAAATCCAGAAGGGCTTGTAGAGAGTTCATGTTCGCCTCGGCTGCAGTGAGGCACGAACCGAGGAAGCTGATATCATCCAGCATCTGGGGTAAGGACCTCTTTCCAAGTGAAGTGGTTAAAGAGGTCGTCAAAAAAGCTGCCACGGAGAATAGAAATCTTCTCCAAAAGTCGGGCTTGTAGATGAAGAGGAAGTCTTCCCAGGATGAGGGTCCCCAACCCAAAAGAAAGACTAAGAGGCCAAGAGCGCCCTCTCGCCCACCTAGACAGCAACACCTTCCCGCGGCCACAGTGTCCCAGACGGTGGCACAACCACCCACCACGTACCAATTGTTACCCCAGCAGCTGGCGACGCAGTCGCCTGTCTATACCCCGGCCTTCGAAAGGCAATCCACGTCCTTTCGGCTGAAATCTAGAGGTTCCTTTCGAGGCTCCTCTAGACGCCTCTCAAGAGGCAAGGGCAATAGGGGTGGACGTGGCCAAGGAGGCAAGCCCTCCGGCCAGCACTCCAGGTGAGATGCTTCCGGTAGGAGGGAGACTCTTCTCTTTCCGGGATCGTTGGACCTTCGATCCCTGGGCCCATAGCCTAATCAAGAACGGACTTGGTTGGAGCTGGAACACAACTACACTGACTTTCCCTCAATTCTTCCAACACTCAACCCCCATTCTGGAAGAATATGTCCAGGAACTCCTAGACAAGAGAGTTATAAGGAGAGCAAAGTCCGTCAAGTTCAAAGGAAGGCTGTTTTGTGTTCCGAAGAAGGACTCGAAAAAACTCAGACTTGTCACCACTCAACAAGTTCATAGTGAACCACAAGTTCAGGATGCTCACCCTTCAACACATAAGGACCCTACTGCCCAAATAGGCATACACAGTCTCCATAGACATGGTGGATGCATATTGGCATGTTCCAATCAATCGACAAATTTCCTCCTACCTAGGATTCAAGCTACAAAAGAGACAATATGTCTTCAGAGCCATGCCCTTTGGACTAAACATAGCCCCAAGGGTATTCACAAAGCTTGCAAACGCAATCATTCATCAACTATGCCTAAAGGGAGTTCAGGTAATAGCCTACCTGGACGATTGGCTGGTGTGGGCAGCATCTGAAGCAGAATGCATGCAAGCCTCCAAGGAAGTGATCCAGTTCCTGGAACATCTAGGATTCAAGATCAACATGGAAAAGTCTCGACTATCTCCAGCTCAAAAGTTTCAATGGCTCGGCATTCATTGGAACTTACAGTCACACCGCCTCTCCCTTCCATCAAAGAAGAAGAGAGAGATAGCGGAATCTGTCAAGAGACTTCTAAAATCCGATCGGATATCAAGACGGCAACAAGAGAGAGTACTGGGCTCTCTCCAGTTTGCCTCAGTGACAGACCCAGTGCTGAGGGCACAATTAAAAGATGTATCAGAAGTCTGGAGAAGATACGCATCAAACGCTTGTAGAGATCTGACAAGACCGATACCAACTCGTCTGCGATCACTTCTCAAGCCATGGTCGGAGGCCAAGCACCTAAAAAAGAAGGTACCCTTACAACCACCTCCACCCGCAGTCATCATTCACACGGATGCCTCAAAGGAAGGATGGGGAGGCCACTCTCACCAACGGAAAGTCCAAGGAATCTGGTCCTCCCTCTTCAAGACCTTCCACATCAACATTCTGGAAGCCATGGCAGTTTTTCTATCTTTGAAGAAACTGAAGCTTCGCTGCTCGATCCACATCAGACTGGTCCTGGACAGCGAAGTGATAATGAGATGTCTAAACCGACAAGGTTCAAGATTGCCCCAAATCAACCAAGTGATGTTGGCCATCTTCCGTCTGGCGGAAAAGAAGAGATGGCACCTATCAGCAGTTCACCTTCAAGGGTTCCGCAACGTGACGGTGGACGCTCTATCCAGGCTCACCCCGATAGAGTCAGAATGGTCCCTAGGCGCAAGATCATTCTCCTTCATCTTACGCAAAGTCCCAGGACTGCAGATAGACCTCTTTGCGACGAGCGACAACAAGAAGCTACCTCGATATGTAGCCCCGTACAAGGATCATCTAGCGAAAGCAGTAGACGCGATGTCCCTAGATTGGAACAGATGGTCCAGGATTTACCTGTTTCCTCCAACCAACCTCCTGTTAAAGGTCCTCAACAAACTGAGATCCTTTCGGGGAGCAGCAGCGATAGTGGCTCACAAGTGGCCCAACAGCATCGGGTTCCCTCTAATAACGGAACTGTGACTGAAGCTGGTCCCGTTGCCGGATCCAGTTCTGACTCAACAAGTGCAGAAGTCGACTGTCTCCGCTTCATCACAGGAAACCCGAAACATTCATCTTATGATTTTCTCGCCTTAGCAGTCAAGAAAAGGTTCGGGATTTCAAAGGACAGTATAAACTTTTTAGAAGAATATAAGTCGAAATCTACTAGAAGACAATACGAGTCATCCTGGAAGAAATGGGTTGCCTTTGTCAAGGCATAGAAACCAAGAGAAATCTCAACAGATTTCTGTTTATCATTCTTTATTCATCTCCATGAACAAGGTTTAGCAGCCAACACGATTTCTACGTGTAAATCTGCCTTGACTAGACCCTTGCTATATTCCTTCCAGGTGGACTTCTCTAACGAAATCTTCAATAAGATCCCTAAGGCCTGCACTCGGCTTCGGCCCGCAGCACCTCCGAGGCCCATTTCTTGGTCCTTGGATTAGGTTCTTCATTTAGTCTTAACCCTGAACAATGAAGACTGCTCTTTAAAGGATTTGACCCAAAAAGTTATATTCTTATTTGCACTAGTCTCAGGAGCCAGAGTTAGCGAAATAGTGGTCCTTTTGAGGAATGAGGGCCATATTCAGTTCACGGAGTGTGGAGAACTGAATCTCTTTCCTGACCCAACGTTTCTCGCTAAGAATGAGCTACCCACCAAAAGGTGGGGTCCCTGGAGAATCTACCCTCTGAAGGAAGATGCGTCTCTATGTCCAGTAGAATGCCTGAAGGTCTATCTTCGTAGAACCACAGACTTTAGGGGAGAACAGCTTTTTAGGGGAGAAACCTCAGGTTCGACATTGTCTTTGAAACAATTAAGAGCGAAGATCACCTATTTCATTCGCAGAGCGGATCCAAACAGTACACCCGCCGGTCATGATCCGAGAAAAATTGCTTCGTCTCTGAACTTCTTCCAGAATATGAATTTTGAAAGTCTTCGCTCGTATACTGGATGGAAGTCATCCAGGGTTTTCTTTAAACACTACGCGAACCAAGTGCAAGAGATCAAGCACTTTATGGTAGCAGCAGGTAGTGTGCTAAAACCTGCCGCTTGAAAACTGCAAGGAACAGTGCACTAATCGGGACTTTTAGGGAAGGGTGTACATGATCCCTCACTACGGAGTGACATGTTTAGTGAAGTATCACTGTAGTTACACAAGTGTTTATAGACTGTAATGACAGAAATAAGAAAACATGAAATATTACACAATATTTCCTTTCAAGTGGCTTCACGTTTCTTTCAGGTGAAACAAGTATTTCTGATATTACCATTTTAATTATGCTTTCCATTTTTCCAATTTTCGTTTTATATTATAAAATGCACTTTGACCTTGTTATCTATTGTTTATCAATAAATGTATATTAGAATTTTGCGTCTCTTTTCGCCCCAAAATTCCAAATACATAAACGTGTCAGAGCATTTCATTACAACCTTTCATATTGAAATTATATTCTGAACATGTACAATATCTGTTTTAAAGCTAACAAACCTTCCAATTGTGTGTTTTTATCAGGTGTATCAGTCCCTGGTTAAGACTGATTTCATATACCTTGATTGTATTACTGACTTATACAATTTTCCTACATGGATTAAAACCTGTCTATCTTGCATGCGACTTACCAAGTGGACGGGGGGAGGTGTCGGTAGTCAATACATACATTTGTTCCTTTCAGAATACAAACTCTGTTTTACAAAAGTATATGATGAGACCAATATACCTGTTTGTTGGCTAGATTGTTCATACGAATTTACAATCCTCGATATTTTCCTAGAGTCTGCCATGACTCTTCCCTGTAGGGGGCAGGAAACACTGACATAGTCCATGATCAGTTGAAATGGTGTATGACGGTAACACCATGTGTCTCTAGGTCTAAATGACCAAGGAAAATTTATCTCGCGGTTTTTGGTACTAATGGGAAATCCACAGATACATTAATGCTCTGGTAAACTTCCATCAGGAGGACATGGCTGAGCCAAAAAAACGGATTTTGAGCGAAGCGAAAAATCTATTTTTGGGTGAGGTAGCCATGTCGTCATGATGGACCTACCCTCCTTTTATAAAAGGCTGAAAGAATCCCTCCCAAAAGTACTGTATCTGTAGCACCTCTCTGACGCTACAAGGAATAACAAGATGGCGCCCGGTCGTGACGTCATACAGGTACTCAACAGTAGTAGAGTGTGCCTTAATAACGGCTCTCCTCCGATTCTTGCCACTTTTCCCTCTCGAAGCAAAAACACTATTCGGGGTGTAGATGGCTATGTGGCGTGTCAAGAATACGTCCTCTGATATTATGCGATATCCCTAAAGGCGAAAGCCAGGGATATTCACGCCAGGAGTTAGAATTCTGGATACCTTAAGTAAAATTCTCTGGGATATATCACTGTAGTTAAATATAACCTAGGAAGCTACTTTAAATTAACTTCCATCAGGACGACATGGCTTCCTCGCCCAAAAATAGATTTTTCGCTTCGCTCAAAATCCGTTTATTAGGAAAAATACAAATTATTTTCAAATGACATTTATACAAATACATATATGCAATATATATATATATATATATATATATATATATATATATATATATACAGTATATATACTGTACACATATGCATATATATACATACATGCATTTTTATATATATATTATATATATACATATATATATATATATATATATATATATATATATATATATATATATATATATATATAATGTATATATATATATATATATATATATATATATATATATATATATATACACACACAGTATATATACTGTACACATATGCATATACTGTATATACATACATACATATATATATATATATATATATATATATGTATATATATATCTGTGTGTGCGTTTAACTGCGGCAAATATGAAATTTTAAATGAACGTTAAAAGGTGATTCGGCATAACCAATGATGCGAAAAACATCCAATTGTAACTAAGTTTATAATTTTTCGGTGCTTGTTCTTCAACGCACTTCTCTCGAAAACACCAAATATTTTTTCCATAATGGCGGCGATTCAAAATAAGTTACTGGTACTAAAATGTATTTCTCTACAAGCTTTCAGAAGATATACATATATCACTGCTAACTCAGGATGGTTTTCAATCAGAATCTGGACAGAGAGAGAGAGAGAGAGAGAGAGAGAGAGAGAGAGAGAGGACACATTAAATTCCTAGGGGATCTACCTCAACCGAAAACCCAAAACATAGGTCAGCAAGTTGTGCTAAATATAGATAATCTAGAAATAGGAAGAAAACCTTCAAACCTTGTTTGTGCAGACCTGTGCAAAAACACTCTGGTGAACTAATCAATTATTGGCAACATGGAAATAACCGCTGACACCTCCTTCCAAAACAGGAACTAGTTTTCTCCAAATTGGTAGCTATTTTAAAAACCATCCAAAGTTTACTCTGGTTTATAATCGTAGGAAGCGTAAAGCATATTACATATAGAAAGCTGGAACAATTAATTTTAAAGTGTTAAACATTGACGAAGCCAAAATTACTTACAATTTTGAAAAGATCCTTGGCAATAAAATATATTGTAAAACGGTCAAAAGTAAATAAACCATTGAGACCAAATAAAAAATACGAACACTTTTACGAAAAATAGGATAATTATTTTGAACAAATACAAGAAACATCTCCCCTACACACACACATACATATATATACATATATATAAATATATATATATATATATATATATATATATATATATATATATATATATATATATATATTCTTACAAAGCTGGTGTAGTGTAGGGTAAATAATTTATTCACATATTTAATTATGTATTTCATTTGGGTATCAAAGAGGTGAATAGCCGGCCTGTAAGGTGATTTCCTCTCATGTAGATATAAATTTTGTATGTAAATTACTGAAGACTTTCGTCGTTTATTCCATTATATTATACATTCAAGTTAGTATATGTAAATTTACGTTATTTTTAAGAATTAACTTTTTAGTTCACGTATTTTGTTGCGAAGTCTTACGTAATCTGTTTAACAGTGCTATATGATCCATACAAGATATGAACAAGGGCTTATGTAATTTTTTTTTATATTTTTACGAGGTATTGCATCATGTTTGTGAGAAAATATGCAACTCTTATATTTTCCACGTGTTTTGGAATGTTCTTGAAAACCCCAGTGTTAGATTTTATCTTTTTCTTATTTCCGAGAACAGTAGGTGGGCAGCTGAGAGAGAGAGTAGCCTGAAACCATGGTTTGTCCCCTGAATTTTTTTATCTAGTTGCCATTGCTGGGAGCCGTCCCTCAAGCCATGAGAATAATCTATTTACAATAACCTAGAAGTTACTAAGTTCATATATAAGCATCCCCAGGGATGCGTAGCAGAAGAAGATAAACAGCCATCCTGTGAAAGAGTCAAAATTCATCCTCTCTCTCTCTCTCTCTCTCTCTCTCTCTCTCTCTCTCTCTCTCTCTCTCTCTCAAAGTGCCTACAGTGTGCCCTCTCCAAAGTGATTTTGTGCCCCAGCGTATATCTTGTGTTGTGTGTTAAAACATTGTTGTTAAAATTGCCAGAAATTTTATATTTATTGTGTTGTGGTGAGTGTTGGTATTGTGTAAATCTTTGTAACTGGCCCAGGGAGATTTATGTACAAACGTGAAGTATATTTGTATTGTTATCAATGTAACCATTTTCATTAAGTGCCAAGACTAATTAATTGTGTAGAATTTAATTTCCCATGAAACGTGATTATATAATTTTCATAAGTATTAATTATTTTTGCCTTAGTGTAAGTTTTGTTCAGATTTGATATTTCGAGTGATTTATTTTTTTATGTAAATTCTTTCAAAGTGTTGTAATTTTGTTAGAATATAATTATTTTTGTAAAGAGTATTATTTCAATCACCACTGCTTATTTCCGTACTCATTCGTATCCCTGTTAAAGAATCGAAGTAAGAGATTGTTTGAATACAGTAGTTTTTAAGAATAATTATCTAGTTTTGTGTTGAGTGTCCTTAAGAGACCTTTTGATATTTAGTGTTTTTATGTATTGTGGTCTGTGAGTTATATAACTGTGTCAGAGCTTGGGTATTAATATTTTACAAGTGTAACATTTTTAATGTAAAAACAAACAGGTGAGTTTGGAACTCGAGAGGCTGTGTAACTTGCTAGCCTTAATATATATAAAATTATATTTAGGTTCCCAAACCACGGGACTATAATAATATATATGTATATATATATATTTATATATATAT
Source organism: Palaemon carinicauda (assembly GCF_036898095.1). Lineage (NCBI taxonomy): Eukaryota > Metazoa > Arthropoda > Malacostraca > Decapoda > Palaemonidae > Palaemon > Palaemon carinicauda. Next base: position 59,780,824 of record NC_090757.1, on the reverse strand, counting down.
ATATATATATATATATATATATATATGTATATATATATATATATATATATATATATATATATATATATATATATATAGATATACATATATATATATATATATATCCATATATTTACTTTTAAGAAATATTAGGTCTGTGTCTTCTTCAATTGCACAAAAAGGTGACTTATTGAGAAAGTCTATTAAGATTTTCGGTGATGAATCTATTCAGAAGAAGTTTTAATTCTTTCATTCTACCTTCTTTTGAGTATTGTTCTCCTGTCTGGTCTTCAGCTGCTGATCCTCATCTTAATTTGTTGGACAGAAACTTACGGTTTATTAAATTTCTTATTCCTGATTTAGATATTAATCTTTGGCACCGTTGTTCAATTAGTTCATTATGCATGTTGCATAAGATTTTTCATAATTCTGACCATCCTTTACATTCAGATCTTCCTGGACAATTCCATCCTGTTCGTAATACTAGGCAGACAGTTAATTCTAATAGCCATGCCTTTTCCATCATGAGGCTCAATACTACACAGTATTCTAGAAGTTTTATTCCAGCTGTGACCAAGTTGTAGAATGATCTAACTAATCGGGTTATTGAATCACTCGAAGTTTAAAAGTTCAAAGTTGGAGCAAATGTTTTTATGTTGAACAGGCTGACGTAAGTCTTTTTGTAGTTTATATTTGACCTATCTGTTTTGGCATTGTTACTGTGTAGAATGATTTATTGTTAATTTGTTCTCATCATTTATTTATTTCCTTATTCTCTTTCCTCACTGGGCTATTTTTCCCTGTTGGAGCCCTTGGGCTTATAGCATCATGCTTTTCCAACTAGGGTTGTAGCTTGGCTAGTAATAATAATAATAATAATAATAATATATATATATATATATATATATATATATATATATATATATATATATATATATATATATATATATTTCCTGTCACCCTCTGTCACGCACAAGGGGAAAAGTAATCGTCATACCCTGATGAGACGGGATACCCGGGCGGTTCTTCCATAACGGGTTATAGTTAGGAAAGGTTAAGGGGGGTGTGAATGGCTGAAGTTCTGTGCGTATGCATGTCGTGTGTGTGATTATCTGTCTAAATATTTGGACATCATTTTTGACGACTCGGGTATACTACTGTATAGTAAATTTTTTTTTAGCGAGGCAGATTTTCAGAGACTGGCAGCGGTGCCCTTTTAGCTTGGAAAAGTTTCCTGATCGCTGATTGGTTAGAGTTATCTTGTCCAACCAATCAGCGATCAGGAAATTTTTCCGAGCTAAAAGGGCACGCATGGGAGTCGGTGCAAATCTGCCTCGCTAAAAAAAATTGACTATAGTGGAATTTCTTTTTTTTAATGAAGTGTGGAAAATGGGAATAATCAATAACATGGCAATTTTTTTTCTTTTGGTAATTTACCTCAAGATAACCACATGAAATTACGAGCTTATCAATAAAAAGAAACACCAGCCTTGAAGATACTATACCATAAAATTATACCCAACTATACACTTTTTGTGCTCTATGACATGGCTATTCCCCTAGAAGTGCATTTACTACCACTACTAATATTCCTAACATAACGCTGTTTTGCGTATATTGCTGCTACTATAAATATTGTTATTATTATTTTCATCATCATCATTATTATTATTATTATTATTATTATTATTATTATTATTATTATTATTATTATTATTATTATCATCATCATTTCTATTACTATTATAGTCCATAATTTATTGTATGGGCTTGTAAGCGATACCTCCAAAAAACGATTTTAGTACAACATTGAACTACAACATGAATTTTAATCTCTCTCTCTCTCTCTCTCTCTCTCTCTCTCTCTCTCTCTCTCTCTCTCTCTCTCTCTCTCTCTCTCTCTCTCCATACTTACAATAAATACAATTATTATTACCATAATATTCATTATTAATGTTACTGTCACCAGTATTGTTGATATAAGTACCATTCCTATTATTCAAATTTGCCACTGGGTCGCTAACTCACAACTATACTAAATTTTTTTTAATGAGGCGCATTTGCACTGACTCGTAGCGGTGCCCTTTTAGCTCGGAAAAAGTTTTCTGCTATCTGATTGGTTAGAATTATCTTGTCCAACCAATCAGCGATCAGGAAACTTTTTCGAGCTAAAAGGGCACCCCTGCGAGTCGGTGCAAATCTTCCTAATTAAAAAGAATTGACTGATGTGTACCTAATAGGCCAGAGGGCATACCTGTGCCCCATCATATGAAAGTCAACCGTTGCCGAAACTTAATCAATAACCTACCCTTTTATACAGCATGAAAATAGTAATACAACTTACGGATATGATAGTAATAATTTCCCATACATAATAAAGAGGAAGTTTCTTACTACACACACACACACACACACACACATATATATATATATATATATATATATATATATATATATATATATATATATATATATATATATATATATATATATATATATATAATATACATTATATATATACATATATATATATGTATATATAAAATTCCTGTCACGGTCATGGGGAGAGAGAGGGAATAGTCATGCCCTGGTTAGAGGGGGTATCCCGAGAGGTACACTCGGAAACCACACACTCCCACAAATTGCCGAACCATCAGGTTGTAGTTAGGAAAGGTGTAGGAGTTGGGGTTTTGGGGAAAGGTTGAATCTTTCTATATGTGCGTGTGTGTGTGCATATGTATCTAGATATTTAATCTTCATTTTTTACTGTTTGGTTACACTACTAATTAAAATAATGATATAGATAAAATAAACACTTCACTGCTGAATACATAACATACATCAAACTTTGGCCGTGAATGTCACCAACTATCCCCCCCCTCCCCCTCTCTACAGATAATCCCTGAGCAAGAAACCTCTATGGGTTAACTGAGTACTCGTGACGTCATCATGGACCTAGGTCCCTCCTGATTGGTAGAAGAGGTGGAGTTACGTCATAAAATTTTCTTTTTATCAGAAACCGAAGCTTTTAGGCTATCTCAGCAATATTCCGTAAGAATCCAATTTTCTGGTCATAAGTTTTCGTAATCTAATTTACGGCACTTACACAACCACGCACGAGCAGCACACAATTGCTACAATCTGTAACCATGGATAAGTTATATAAGGACAGCTTTTAAAATCGATGGGAGCTATTTAATAAGATTCGACAGTTTATATATATATATATATATATATATATATATATATATATATATATATATATATATATATATATAATCGGTTATTACTATCACAAATTTGTAAAATTGAAAAAATCAACTTTCGTAACAAATCCAATAAATTAACAAATACGCACTCAAACTTAATCCCACTAAAAATTATTTATTCTAAACAACATGCGTAATAAAATTAACTAAGTCTTTATGGAAGACTTGAGTAAGATAAAAGCAGGTTAAAATGAAATAAAGGTGATCAAAATAATTTGCCATAATTGATACCAGTTAGTTTTTACCCCTACTCCCACTTCTCATCACACACACACATCCCTATTTTCCTTTTTGAAATCTTGTGACAGTTATTATTATTATTATTATTATTATTATTATTATTATTATTACTTGCTAAGCTACAACCCTCTTTGGAAAAGCACGATGTTATAAGCCCAGGGGCTCCAACAGGGAAAATAGTCCAATGAGGAAAGGAAAGAAGGGAAAATAAAATATTCTAAGAACAGCAACAACATTAAAATAGATATCTCCTATACAAACTTTAACAAAACAAGAGGAAGAGAAATTAGATAGAATAGTGTGCCCGAGTGTACCCTCAAGCAAGAGAATTCTAACCCAAGACAGTGGAAAACTGTGGTACAGAGGCTATGGCACTACTCAAGATTAGAGAACAATGGTTTGATTTTGGAGTGTCCTTCTCCTAGAAGAGCTGCTTACCACAGCTAAAGAGTCTCTTCCACCCATAGCAAGAGGAAAGTGGCCGTTGAACAATTACAGTTCAGTAATTAATCCCTTGGGTGAAGAAAAATTGTTTGGTAATCTTAGTGTTGTCAGGTGTATGAGGACATAGGAGAATATATATTTAGTGTATATGTAGGCAAAGGGAAAATGAACCGTAACCAGAGAGAAGAATCCAATGTAGTACTGTCTGGCCAGTGAAAAGACGCCATAACTCCCTCGTGGTAGTATCTCAACGGGTGGCTGGTGTTTCTAACTCAGGGAGTCTTTCCTCCCAGTTCGACTCTAAATTTCTCTCTGTACTCCTTTTCCTCTTCTACTACTTCAAATACTACTTCGCCGCCTCCTAATTGTATAAGCGTTCTTCTGCCTTGATGTCCAAACTATGAGATTAATATTTCCCCTATTATTTTTTATTCATTAATTTATTTATTTGATTTTTATGTAAATAGTTTCGATATATCCATAATAGTTACAATTCACTGCTTAGATGAATGAGAGAGGGCATAATAGTTTGGAAGTTATTTGCATAAAAAGCTACATGAGGGAGTATTGCAAGGGTTCCCAATCTTTCAGTCATGACCCCAAAATGGGTCATGAGCCCTTTTCTGGCGGTCATGGAGGGTCTAACAACTGTATTCACTACATTCAGCTGTCTCGAGTGCATGTGCAGACCGCTATTGCATTGTAGGTACCATGGCTGCCAAATTTATTATAATTATGCCATTTTATTTTTTAATGTGTGTTTGGCTTAAAAAAAATCGACTATTATGACAAGACGTATCTGGTGTAATTTTGGCCTATTTCACTAATTTCTTATATAATTATATTTCTTATAATGATATAAGTTGAAGAATAAAATGTTTAACTGCACAGTGTTTCTGTTAAGACACGGTAACAGACATGATGGCATCATATCACATTTAATGTACGGGTCTAATTCGTGTCTGTTTTCACCACCTGAGTCTCGCGGATTCCCAGAACTCTACCTCAAGCTGAAGGAGCGCCTCATCAACGTTTATCCGGAAGTGGCCAACAAGGATTTAGCATACTTCAAAATCAAGGAACTACAACTCAAATGGTCGAAACTGGATCATGGAGCAGGAGTTCTCTTTCAACCTAGCAACGTTGTTAAAGCATCATACAGGATTTCCTTTCTTATTGCAAAGGAGAAACCACATACACCTGGAGAGAAGCTTGTTAAACTTAGCATAGTAGAGGTTGCTCGTCTTGTCATTGATCAGAACTGCGTTAACAATCCTAATCAGATAAGTCTTTCGGACAAGACAGTTAAGCAGCGCATCGATGACATCTCCCAGGACATCAAATCTCAATTGAGAGAAAAAATCAAACTCTCTCCCTTCTTTGCCATCCAACGTGATGAGACTATTGACGTGATATCTTCCCCAATTTTTGGTTTATGCTCAGTTTATCCCCGAAAATCAGGTTGAGGAGGAATTCCTCCTCTACAGCCCACTGATAACAACAAAGACCGAATATATCATGAATATAGTGTCCAAACTCTTCAGAGAGGAAAAACTCTGGTGGGTAAAATTGGTTAGCGTCTGTATGAACGGAGCTCCCAGCATGCTCAGCTCCAAGTCAGGATTTATGATTGGTCAAAAAAGTAACCTAGACATCATTACAACATACTGCCTAATCCATCGTGAGGCTCGTGCCTCCAAGGTGCTTCCTGGTCATCAAAAAGATACCTGCATTGTCAATCATACTCAAAAGAGGAAGTGCTCAAAACCAGTCTGTTTCATAGGATGTGCCAAGACATGGATTCTGCTCAACAAGACCTCTTCTACACAATTTTTTATCGTTGATTGTTAAAGGGTAATGTTCTTGCTCAGAATTTGAACTCTTTGATGACTTGCAGATATTTTTGGCAACCTACGAGAAGAAAACAAAGCAGCTGTTAAATGAAATTGAGGGAACATTTGAATGTATTCTTGCCAACTTTGCAGATGTTTTTTAACCTTTGAATGAACTCAATCAGCAGTCGCAAGGCCCAGATACCACCAACCTAATGCATACTGATGCCATCAAGGCTTTCCTCGGCAAGTTAGCTCTCTGGTTGAGGAAAGTTGAAAAGGGGAATGTAGCATCCTTTCAGCATCTGAACCAGATCATCAGAGAAGAACCACTTGGTGAGGAGCTGCAACAAAAGATCAAGGAACACTGGATAATCTGGTAGAAATTAGAATGTTCAGTTGACACCTGCCCGCAATACTTTCCATTGCACTGTGGATGATCTCCCTGATGACATACAAGAGGAATACTTCAAGATCATCAACAACGCTGCAGCAAAAGAGGAGTTCCAAGAACAGCAACATTTCAACAGTTCTAACTACTGGGTCAAGATGCTCTCCACTTTCTTCAAGTATTCATTCCTTTTCTCATACTCTTACCTCTTTGAAAGTGATTTCTCAACTCTCCTGGTTGAATGCTGAAGCATACATGCGATGTGCCTTGAGCCAATTGGTAATGTTACTCCACTTTATAAATGTTTTTGCTGTAGCTCAAGTCCAACTGATTACCGCCCAATTTCCATAACACCCATATTATCTAAATTTTTTAAATGTCTTTTGGCAAAACGTCTTAATAGGTTTACTTAAGATAATCATCCGTTCCCTTGTTTGCAATTTGGTTTTTGTAAAGGCTTTGGAGCATGTGATATCCTTCTTACAATCTTCAATGCTGTACAGAAATTCCTTGATTGTGGTTAGGACGTTCGTAGGAATGGCCGTGATTTTAGTGCTGCGTTTGACCACGTTAATCATGAGGCCCTTGTTTTTAAACTCAAACAGTTGGGAGTAGGTGGGTTGTTTCTTAGCATCATTATTGAATTTTCATATGATAGATTTCAAAGAGTTGTTGTTGATGGTCACCATTGAGTACAGGAATGTGATATCTGGTGTTTCTCAAGGCAGTGTTCTTTGCCCATTACTTTTCATACTATATACACATGACATGCGGTTTGGCCTAGAAAAAAAGTTTGTTGCATATGCAGATAATGCTACTTTCTTTGCATCAATTCCATTTCATGAATTTATCTCTGGGGCTGCTGACTCTCGTCATAGAGATCTAGCTAAAATTAGTGAATGGTGCAAATTATGGGGTATGGCTCCTCAACATCCGGATCTCAGCATTAATAACGTTTCTTTAACTTTGTATAACTCTTTCAAAACCTTAGGTGTAATTCTTGACTGCAAATTTACTTTTGAGAAACACATTAGGTCTGTCTTCTTCAATTGCACAAAAAATTTGCTTATTGAGAAAGTCTTTTAAGATTTTCAGTGATCACTCTATTTTGAGGTGTTTTAATTCTTTCATTCTACCTTGTTTCGAGCATTGTTCTCCTGTCTGGGCTTTAGCTGCTGATTCTCATCTTATTTTGTTGGACAGACACTTACGGTCTATTAGATTTCTTATTCCTGATCTAGATATTAATCTTTGGCACTGTCGTTCAATTAGTTCATTATGCATGTTTCATAAGATTTTTCATAATTCTAACCATCCTTTACATTCAGATCTTCCCGGACAGTTCCATCTTGTTCATTATAGTAGGCATGCAGTTAATTCTAATTATCAGGCCTTCTCCATCATGAGGCTCAATACTACACAATATTCTAGAAGTTTTATTGCAGCTGTGACCAAGTTTATTTATGAAAGATCTATTTTTATGCTGTTACTGTCCGTAAAATATTTTATTCTAATTGTTCA
>NC_090757.1:59750648-59770648 GCF_036898095.1 Palaemon carinicauda | reverse complement strand
GGATTAATCCTTGTTGAGGCTAGTTTATATACTAATTTTTAATTCTTAGATTTGCATTAATTCTTGTAGGGCTTGCTTATGTTTTTTTTTTTAGGGGGGGAGGGGGCTAGCTGTTAAGCTATTTTTATTAATACTTATGGGACTAGCCTAAATGCTATTTTTTTTTACTCTTTTTTTTTTGATTTGGATTAATCCTTGTGAGAGGTAGCTTATATGCCATTTATTTTTTTGTTAATCTTTTTAGGGGGGGGATGGCTTATATGCAATTTTTTGGATTAATCCTTGTGGGGGCTAGAATATGTTATCTTTTTTCTATTTTTTCGATTAATCCTTGTGGGGGCTAGAATATATGCCTTTTTTTCCTTTTTGGATCAATCATTGTGGGGCTAGAATATATGCCCTTTTTTTTATCAATCCTTTTAGGGCTAGAATATGTGCTATTTTTTCTGCTTTTCGGATCAATCCTTGTGGGGCTAGAATACGTGCCACCTTTTCTTTTTGGATCAATTCTTGTGGGGCTAGAATATATGCCCTTTTTTTATCAATCCTTGTGGGTGCTAGAATATGTGCCATTTATTTTTGGATCAATCCTGGTTGGGGCTAGAATATATGCCATTTTTTCTTTTTTTGGGGGGGCTAGAATATATGCCATTTTTTTTTCTTTCTTTTTGGATCAATCCTTGTGGGGACTAGAAAGTATGCCATTTTTCCTGGGTGCATTTCTTCAGACCAAGGTGTACTACGATTTCCTGTGTCTTAACTATACATTTTGTATTCCCATTTAAGTATTTTATTTGAATAAGGCGTTTCGTGTTCGTCCATTTTCATATTCCTTCAGGTTAACCTCTTCGTGTTGATAAAGCTTTCTACGAAAAATAAGGAAATCAATTACTTATTACTAAGGTAAAAACTCTATATACAGTAACCAGTGTACGCGACCCGTCAAAAATGACGGCTAAATATTTACAGAGTTAAGTCAGGCTGACACTTGCACGAATTTGTGGCCCGCATTGTCACGACTCGAGTCGTGAACTGGCGTGAACTCGTCGTAAACTGGCGTGAACTCGTCGTGAACTGGCGTGAACTCGTCGTGAACCCGTATTTACATTGTGGCATGTCGTGACGAGAATTTTGAAATGTTCAAAATTTTGGTCACAACAATATTTCGTGACCGGGTCGTGAACTATGCACGAACTGTTCGTGAACTCGTCGGGACGATGCGGGAAGTGCGCAAACTATTCGTGAACTCGTCGTGCCAGTTCGTGTCAATGTGGACAGATCAGCTGTGATTTTGAGGTAATTTTTTTTTTTTTATTCCAGTTCGTGCCACAAAATGTCACGACTTGCCACGACAAATTCGTGGCAAAAAATCGTGCAAGTGTCAGGGTACCTATATGCACACAAGCACATGCATCCCCCACTCACTAAGGTAGGACTACTCCTCTTTCCCTTCGGGAGGGACCGGAAGATACCAAGTAGTTGTAGATCTGGCAATGCCACTGAGTGTAACCTGAAAGAGTGTTGGTGAAATTGCGAAAAAGGAGATCTGCCTGATTGCAATAATTACTCACGTCAGTTTTCATTAAAATATATAGTATGCTCATTCTATGGAGACTGTAGAGAAAGATGAAAAGCTGAGAGATGAACAAGCAGGGTTTGGAAAAGGTAGAAGTTGTATTGACTAAGTATCCATTCTAAGACATGTGGCACAGCATTGTGTAGAATATAGAAATCCACTTTTGATGGCATTTTTTTACTATGAAAAAAGCCTTTAATAGTGAGCAACAACCGTTATTATGGAGTTCTTAAATATTTAAATTTGATTAAGTCTTTTCATGAGCTTAGCAAATGCAAAATTATTATTTGTGGAGTCCTATCAAATGAATTTTCACTGAACAGTGGAGTACTCCAAGGGAATATGTTCGTCACCTATGTTGTTTATCCTCCTCGTGGATTTTGTAATGTATAGAATAGTTGGGGATGGTGACGAAGGATTGAACTGGATTGGTAATAGGAAATTAGCAGACCCAGAGTATGCTGATGACGCTGTCCTTATTAGCAGAACAACACAGGTCTTGCAAAGCTTGCTTACCAGAATGCATGAAATATCACATGAGGTTAGTCTCGAGATAAAAAGAAGAAAGACAGGGATGATAAGAGCGGAGTATGCAATGGAAGATGAAACATCGTTGAAAGGAGAAAGGATTAATGAGGTAGAATCATTTAATTATTTAGGAACTATGATCTCCAATACAGGGTCTTTAGAATTAAAGTTTAGTGAAAGTTTGAAAAAAAGCAAATCAGACAATGGCTAGGTTAAGTAAAATTAGGAAATCAAATCGCCTAAAATTACATATAAAAATCAGACTATATATCAGTTTAGTGAGATCGGTGTTACTGTATGGACATGAGTCATGGTATGACAATGAAACAATCTCAAATAGATTTAGTAGATTTGAGAACAAAGACATCAGAAGTGTATTGGGAGTTAATTGGCAGAACAGGATTAGAAATGAAACTATAAGAGAGATTACTCGATGAGGGGGAGATGGAGATGGTTTGTGCATGCTCTTCGCACTCCCCAAGAGAGATTAGTTCACCGAACGTTCAGCTGGGCTCCACAAGGGACTAGAAGAGTTGGGAAACCCAGGCCAACATGGCTGAGGACTATGAAGCGTGAAGTAGGAGGTGATGAATTGAGAAGTATTGAATTAATAGCTCAAGATAGAGACGCCTAGCGAAATCTAACCGAGGCCCTTTGCGTCAATAGGCGTAGGAGGAGATGATGATGATATATATCCTGTCACGCTGAGCGGCATTACAAAACGTATGGCTACTCGGTCTCTCCCCGTTTATCGGGTAGGGGAAGAGGGAGTAGTCATAAGAAAGGGGGCCGGCTGGTGGGAAGGGTTGAATGTGTGTGTGCATATCTTTCCAAGTATTTAGCCCTCATTTTTGACGGGCCACGTACACTAGTATTTATATAATGCTGTAAGATATTCTTTCATAAAACCGGCTCTCTCTCTCTCTCTCTCTCTCTCTCTCTCTCTCTCTCTCTCTCTCTCTCTCTCTCTCTCTCTCTCTCTCTCTCTCTCTTTCTCTCTCTCTCTCTCTCTCTCTCTCTCATTAACATCTAAACCGCTCTTTAATTTCCGGAAATATTTCCCTTGGTACCCACCGTCACCCCTGTCAATTTCCTTAAGCAAGTTTATTTTGTAACAATCAATGAATAACCTACTATATCAAATGGTAATTTTGCCATAAAAATTCTGAAATCTATAAATCCATAACATTCTTCAGAGAGATTTCTACTGAGTGGTTTTTAATATATGAACTTTTTTAAGGAACGGGTTTTATAAAGATTAGATTTAAATTTTTATATATCACAGACTTTTACAACATAATTTATTTATTTCTTATCCCTTAAAAAAAATATGTATTTTGTTTTATTAATTTTTAGCGTTAATGTAAATAATATTTTTCTCCGTGAATTTGAGCTTGACTCATTGGGCTGGTAAATATCCTCCTTTTAATAATAATAATAATAATAATAATAATAATAATAATAATAATAATAATAATAATAATAATAATAATAATGCTTAGGAAAATTTCAAAAATCATAATTTTTTTTGTTGACATTTTAGATTTATTTTCTTCTGTACGATAATGTGATTATCTTCATGTTCTGAGACTCCTGTGAATTTCAGCACCATGTTCCTTAGTCTTTTGAGGTACCTGATATTCAAGTGAAATATATTCAACTTGAATTACAGGGTTAATGAGGAAAATTCATCGGCCCTGTCACTGTGCAGTAGCTGCTTGGCGTCACTAAATAAACGACTAAAGATAGACAAATGAAAAATAAAAGATGAGATGTATCACAATGTTATAAGTTTTGAGAAAACAGAGTGATTTAATAAAAAAAAAAAATCGTCACATTGAAATTTTGTCTAAATGTTTCTCTGCTCTTTCTTCATTCACACATGCATGCTCAAGTAGTTGCTTAACAGTTCACTAAAGCGCATTGAATAACATTGTTGGTTATAAAAGAACCTGGCTTAATTCATAACCACAGATGCGTTTTCCAACTGTACATGGACACATGCCGTAGCTGTGTAACTAGCTAACTTAATATTGTAAATCTAATCTCAAGGATTGACTATACAGAGCCCCTTATGCAAATCCGATTATCAATTATCGCATTAAACGTCCCCTCATATTATTTAATGGAGAATAAGAAAACGCAATACACGTACAGTTGGACACAGGAGTTCGTGGTACACCTCCCTCCGAGGAAGCACTCTCTCACTCCTTTTCTGCGCGGGGAAATCTTGTGTTTAACCCCCCCCCCTATCACATTTGTTATCTCTTGAACTCCTTCCTAAACTATCTTTTTGATTACTTGCCACGCAGTAAGGGTGTGACAGGGTACACTTCTTCGAAGCTAGGTGTGCTAGGGAGTCCTGTGTCAAACTGTCCAAATAGTAAGAAGCTCTTATTATAGGGGCAATGGCCTGTGGGGGTTGGGAATGCTGCCTTCCTATGGTATCCAAACAGTCAGCTTTTAAAGACTGAGGTAGATCTGGACGTCATGTAATTCAGTGTCGAGGAAGAATTACTGACCTGTACTGTTTGTTTTAGGACAAATGACTGTAACAGTAATGATACTTAAAATTATATTAAGGTCACCATTATTGTTTTAAACATTGTCAAAAGCAGGCTACCATATTTTTATCTAGTTTTTCTGGCCATAAATTTATTCTATTTATCGTTTATTTAAATGCCAGTGCACGCGACCGTTCAAAAATGACGGCTAAATATTTGGATAGAGATGTACGCACACGCATCCCCCTCTCGCCAGGGTGTGATTACCCCTCTCCCCCCTACTCAAAGCACGAGGAGGACTGAGTAATTATACGTCTGGCAATGCTGCAGCTGATAATATGTATGCATATATATGTGTATATACAGTATATATTGTGATATCCCCATATGTTGTACATATGCTAACATATCTGATTTGTCTAAAGTTTATTTTTCCATTTTCTTTGTAAATACATCACCTTATTTCAGCGCCATCTTCATTCCATTCTTCTCATTATCTTTTGTTTACACTCGCCTTCCTGCTGTAAATCATCCCTGTTTTCTTACCTTACATGTTATAAGGTAACCCCAAATTTATTGTTTTGTTAGAATACATTGTTCTCACCACGAGATTCATCTACCTTACTCACCCATTCACTTTGCATTGCTTATTATTGTTGTTTTGAAGTGCTTTTTCATTATTTTGTTTAACGTAAGATTAAAGTTTTGTTTATAACATAGTTTATTGTTCCTGTCCTCCCATTATCCTGCTATTGGTGCTTCGATTGTCTGCAACCAGCTTTAAGAAGATACATTTGATCATAATCAACAATCTTATACTCTCGTAATAAGAAACAAGTGAATTTGGAAGTCTACCCATGTGACTTCTATTTTATTGTGTGAAGAGAACTACCGCCCATTGTAAAGGGGTAATTGTTTGCACAGTGGTTCGTCACATAATAGTTGGGGGCCTGTCCGGGATCTGATGTCCGTGGATATGATGTGTGATATGATTCATCAAATTTATATCAAGTGATTGAATCGTGAAAGAACAGTTCCAGTGATTATGAACAGTATCGAGTGTTGTGTTGTGGCGTACCAAGGATAAAGGACGACAGTAATAATTCCAAGGTAAGGTAGATGTCTCGTCTCCCTCTCATTAGACATTTATGTATAATATATGTCTGGGTAGTCATTTGGTTGTAAGAGGAACAAGTCACGCTTAATATAGTTAAGACTTAGGTATGCTGATTGTCCAGCTTCTAAACCACCCTTATTAATTGAAGATGCCCCCAGTAGGTAGCTTTTAAAGTTTCGCCTACTCAAATCTCGTATCCCAGAGATTTCTCATAAAAAAAAAAAAAAATCTGAAGCCCTAAGATTTTGTCATTTCTTAAAATCACCATTCAAAAGTGATATTTAGGAAATAAGTCAAATTTCATTAGATGTGATTTATTAAATTAAGTTTCATTATAAGTGAAATTTCCTCCATCTCAATTTCAAGATAAAGTGAATTATTTTGTTATATAAATTTCTTAAGTGAAATTAGCCAATTTCCAATTTCGGAGATTTTCGTAATTCTAATCGTTATCTCTAGTCAGGAAATTAACTTATATATTGTTTGGTGTTAAAAGTACTATTTTGGTGTACAAATAACATTTACGTGTCGGTAAATGAATATTTAAATACTTGTGTTGAATTACTCCTGTTATATCTATTAAGCGCATACTACGTATTTTGTCCAGTTTGCGCATTATTCTGATAATCAATTACTTTAAACTAGGTGTTGACTATTAACTAGATACTTTATCATAACGAGAATAATATAGCATTTATATAAATTAAAATGTAACATTGAAAAGTTATCGTATTAAGCTGGTATAAATTAAAAGGAAATGTAAACTAGAACGTGCTAATTAGGTATGTTTAAAGTAAAAAATACCTTTGCGTTTTAAAGCCTTGTTTACCGATTCGGTAAAATTGTTGTAAAAGTTTGTGATGTTAAGCGTGTCGTTTGAGTAATTATGAAGTAGTTAGCCGCGTGCTCAAGATCTCTAGCATAAAAAAAAAATAATTGTTCAGTCGTTAACTGTGAATAAAAGTTTTAATAGTATTATCGTAAGTTTCGCGAGACTTAATTTTGTATTTAAGCTATTTTTGTGTAAGTGTGATCTAATCATATAATTTTGTAATTTTGTGATCTCTCGATCTTGTAATTTTGTGATCGCTGTTTTGTATTTCTGTGATCGAAAGATTGTTATTTTGCGATCGTATGATCTTATACTTATTCTTGTAAAGTTTGTATATTTATTTTAGTTTGTACTTATCTTGCACCACGGGCGACATTCAAAATGCCTTTCAACTTGCAACAATTTATTGTATCACCACGGGATCATGTGGAATCTCTCACAGTTGCCACAAAAACTGACCTAAAGAATCTAGCTCGCCATTATGATGTACAGATTCCCGCAACTGCCGTAAAATGTGTAATTCTCAGTCATATTTTGAACTTCCTTGTAGATGAAGATATTGTTCCAGAAGAAGAATTGGCTGACGTTCGAGCTCTAACAGTTACCAATCCAAATAGTGACTTGGATAAACTAAGTCTACAGCTGGAGTTGGAAAAGATGAAGATGCAAGCCGCAACTGCAGCGGCAACTGCCGCAACTGCCGCCGCTGAGTTAGAAGAAAGGAAAGCCGCTGCTGCTGAACGAGCCGCAACTGCCGCCGCTGAGGTAGAAGAGAGGAAAGCCGCTGCTGCTGAAAGAGCCGCAACTGCCGCCGCTGAGTTAGAAGAGAGGAAAGCCGCTGCTGCTGAGCGCAAGGCTGCTGCCGCTGCTTCCCTAGAACGTATCAAGGTGGAAACTGCTTTGGAGCAACAAGAAAAAGCAAGTGAACAGAAAAACAACGCTCTCCGTGTTAGGCTGCAGATTGAGAGAGAAGCGGCCACAGTAACAGAACGGGATCTGGCATTTATAAGACTGAAAGAAAAGGAAGAAGGTAAGCTAATTCCCGAACCCTTTGATGTGGGCAAGGTGCAGAAATTGCTGCCCACATTTGAAGAACGGGAACCTGATAACTACTTTTCTGTGTTCGAAGACACAGCCAAGAATCTCAATTGGCCTCAGGACAAATGGTATTTGATCATCCGGAACTCATTTAAAGGTAAAGCATTATCTGTATGTGCCACTATGTTAGAGGAACATGATTATTTCATAATTAAACAGGCAATCCTTGATGCTTATTCTATTACTGCGGAAGGTTATAGGCAAATATTTCGTAATAGTCAGAAGCAAGTTCAGCAGACCTTTTTAGAATTTATGAATGGAAAGATTAAACTGTTTCAGAAGTGGGTAGACAAAGTAGATGTCAAAACTTTCGAGCAGTTGAAAGATTTAATAGTAATGGAGGAGTTCTTAAGGAAAATACCAGGTAGCATTAATGTGTATCTAAGAGAGCAGAATGAATCTGACCCTAAGAAAGCCGCTTTAAAGGCAGATGACTATGCTCTTATTCATAAAGTAGGTAAAACCCCATATAGAGAAACTAGACCTAAGGAAACTTGTACATACTGCAAACAAGAAGGACATCATATTTCAGAATGTCCTGATCCACATTGTGCAGCTTCATACTTAAAGAGAAAACCTAATCCCCCTCAATTCTCTCCTAAGCAAATGAATCTGCCCAAACAGGAACCAAAACCTAAGGTGGAGAAGAAAAAGACCTTCCATTGTGCATCACACGAGTCCCCAAGCGTTTGCACCCTTCACTTGCTCAGGCAAAATAAATGGTAAACCTGTAACCATACTCAGAGACACTGGATCCTCTCAAACGATCGTCTCTCCTAAAGTAATACGACCTAAAGGTGAAACTCACAGGTATGTTGCAGTTAATGACTTAACCAGTAAGTCTATGTTGCCTCTCATTAATGTAAACCTTCATTGTCCTTATTTCTCTGGAACTACTGAAGTAGCTGTAAATCCAGAACTGTTACCTTGCAAGAATGTTGATGTAATCCTGGGTAATGACATAGCTAACTCTGTTGTCTTAACAAACTTAATAGCAGTATCTCCAGGTGATGTTGTACAGGAAGAATGCTTAGCAGTGACACGAAGCAGAAAAAGGACACCCCTACTGAATCATCATCAAACCCGTTGCCAGTCTCTGAACCTATGGATTTCAACGAGTTGATGAGTACATATAAGATCCAACCTGATTCCTTTAGCTATCAACAAAGGAAAGATGTCACTCTACAGCAGTGTTTCAACCAAGTGAAACCAAAGGATACCAACAAGTGTTCTTATTTTTATATTAATAATGATGTACTAATGAGAAAATTCAGGTCCAGCAAGAACAGTCATCTAGAAACCTGGAAGGATCTATTCCAGGTAGTTGTTCCTAAGGATATAAGACCTCTGATCCTAGAATTGTCTCACTCTGCTGACTCTCATCTTGGTATCACTAAAACATATGAACGCATCAGTCAAGACTTTTATTGGCCAAACATGAAGAATGACATTAAAGAGTACGTAAAAACATGTACAACATGTCAAAAAACATGGAGCATTAGAACGCACTCACCAGACCATTAAAAATCTTCTCCGGAAATACATCCATAGTTCAGGTAACGAGTGGGATTGCGATTTGGAACTGATCATGTACATCATACGAGGAGTTCGAAATCAGTCTACTGGTATGTCACCTTTTGAACTACTCTTCGGTCGACGGCCACGAACTATCCTCAGTTCAGTCAAAGAACGCATCCTGAAGTTGGGAGATAATGAGGTACCTCTTTCCCAATATATTTCAGAACTCAACAAGAAACTTTCAGATCTTCACTCCATTGCCAAAACTAACTTGATAACAGCTCAAGAGAAGATGAAGATTAACTATGATAAAAAGGCTAAAACCAGGAGTTTCAGAGTAGATGCAGTGCTGCTATACCATCCGATTGCAGGCTCTCCCCTACAAGAGAAATACCAGGGACCTTATACCATCACTAAACTTATCTCGCCAACCAACTATATAATCGCCACTCCAGATAAGCATAAACCAGGCAGATGCACCATGCTAGATCATGACATTAAACTACAACCAGGTGCTGCACCCATTAAACAAGCTTTCTATCGAACATCACAGAAGAAATTGGGTATCATGAAAGAAGAAGTGAACTACTTAGTGAGAGAAGGATTGGCAGAACCCAGTGCGTCACCATGGGCTTCCCCATGTCTCCTAGTAGGAAAGAAAAATGACGCTAGTGATCTTGGATATGGGGGCATTTTATTACAGCATCCTGCTCCAATAACAGCCATAACAGGAAACCTGCCCCCACTAGCTGATCTGTTACCAGTCTCTTATTCCAGTGGACGATTTATGGGTTCCCAACTAAATTGGCCCACTGTGGAGAAAGAACTATTCGCCATCGTAGCTACCATCCAGAGATACGAGATCTATGTTGATGGACAAGACACGATCTACGTCTACAGCGACCACTCTCCTCTGTCGCATCTCCATAGGTCCACTACTCTCAACCCTAAACTTTTAAGATGGTCATACATACTATCTGCACATAATATCCAAGTAATCGCCATATCAGGACGAGAAAACATTGTGGCAGACTCATTATCAAGGATAACCTCGGTTGATCCTCGGGAAATGGAAAAAAACAAAAACAAGGGGGGACTGTGATATCCCCATATGTTGTACATATGCTAACATATCTGATTTGTCTAAAGTTTATTTTTCCATTTTCTTTGTAAATACATCACCTTATTTCAGCGCCATCTTCATTCCATTCTTCTCATTATCTTTTGTTTACACTCGCCTTCCTGCTGTAAATCATCCCTGTTTTCTTACCTTACATGTTATAAGGTAACCCCAAATTTATTGTTTTGTTAGAATACATTGTTCTCACCACGAGATTCATCTACCTTACTCACCCATTCACTTTGCATTGCTTATTATTGTTGTTTTGAAGTGCTTTTTCATTATTTTGTTTAACGTAAGATTAAAGTTTTGTTTATAACATAGTTTATTGTTCCTGTCCACCCATTATCCTGCTATTGGTGCTTCGATTGTCTGCAACCAGCTTTAAGAAGATACATTTGATCATAATCAACAATCTTATACTCTCGTAATAAGAAACAAGTGAATTTGGAAGTCTACCCATGTGACTTCTATTTTATTGTGTGAAGAGAACTACCGCCCATTGTAAAGGGGTAATTGTTTGCACAGTGGTTCGTCACATAATATATATATATATATATATATATATATATATATATATATATATATATATATATATATACTGTATATATATATGTGTGTGTGTATGTATGCATATATGTGTGTGTGCGCATGCGTGTATATATATATATATATATATATATATATATATATATATATATATATAACGGATTTTGAAGCGAAGCGAAAAATCTATTTTTGGGTGAGGTAGCTATGTCGTCCTGATGGAAGTTCCTTCATTAGTAGCTTCCTAGGTTATATTTGACTACAGTGATATATCCCAGAGAATTTACCAAAGGTATCCAGAATTCTAACTCCTAGAGCGAATATCCCTTAAAATTGGATATCGCGTAATCAGAGGACGTATTCTTGACACGTCTCATAGCTATCTACACCCCTAATAGCGTTTCCTCTTCGAGGGGGAAAAAGTGGCAAGAATATAGGAGAGTCGTTAAAGAGACAACGCTCTCGACACTCCTACTGTACTGTAAATAGTGCGCCGAATCGCCACCGCGATGCGCCACCAAGCCATTCTTTGTAGCTTTGTAGGTGTTCAAGATACAGTACCATAGGGAGGGATTCATTATCCTTTTGTCAAAAAGAGGGTGGGTCCATCAGTACAACATGGCTACCTCACCCAAAAATAGATTTTTCGCTTCGCTTCAAAATCCGTTTTTTGGGCTCAGGCCATGTCGTCCTGATGGAAGTTTATCAGAGCATTAATGTATCTGTGGATTTTCAATAGTGCCGTTATCTCGAGATAAATATTTCCTATTTGGTCTTCTAGACCTAGAGACACTTGATGTTACCGTTTTACATCAATTAACTGATCATAAACTATGTCAGCTCTTCCTGCCCCCTACAGGGAAGAGTCTGGGTAGACTCTAAGAAAAAACCCGAGGATTGTGAGTTCAAAGAACAATCTAGTGAACAATTTGTATATTAGTGTCATCATATACATAAAGTATAGTTTGTACTTAGATGGTATATCTCTGTATAGGTTACTGATACCTCCCAAGTCTGCCTGAAAAGAGACAGACAGATTTATATACGTGTAGGAAACCTTAGTTCAGTAAAATAAGCAGTTTAGTACAATCAGTTCTTACCTGTTTGCTTGGAACAGTCTTAACCTTAGTTCCCCAATATTTTCTTAAATATTAAAAGAATCAAGGATGCTCTGACTTTATTCTTAATCTAGAATGTTTGAGGCGAAAGAGACGCAAAGACTCCTTCTATTGTTTATTACAAAAATAGAAATCATGGTTGCATTCAATTACATCTTATGCAGAACAATTCTGCATAAAAGCATAAATAGTAATAACAGAATTAAGATAAGTTTCACTTGAAAAGGAAAACATTAGCCACTCTAAGGGAAATATAAAATTTCACTATGTATTCTGTTGTTACTAGGAACACTGTGCATATAAGTATGCTTGGCACTTGTGTCAGTCTATTATGCTTAATGTCACCTGTGTAGAGAGAACAGAGAGCAGAAATCCGTAGAAATCTCCTTAGGTTTCTTCGCCTTGACAAAGGCCACCCATTTCTTCCAGGAAGACACAATACTCAACATGATATGTCTTACGAGTCTATCATGTACACCCTTCACTAAAAGTCCCAATTAGTGCACTGTTCTTCGCAGTACTCAAGCAGCAGGTTTTATAACACTGCCTGCTGCCACCACATAAAATTTTATTTCCTGTAATTGCTTCGCATAGTGTTTGAAGAAAAACTCAGGATGACTTCCATCCAGTATAAGCACGAAGGCTTTCAAACTACATTGTCTGAAAGAAATTCAGAGACGAGGCAACTTTTCTCGGATCATGACCTGCGGGTGTACTGTCTGGATCCGCTCTGCGTATGAAATAGGTGATTTTCGCCCTTAACTGTTTCAAGGATAATGTTGAACCAGACGTCTCTCCCTTGAAAAGCTGACCTCCCTTAAAGTCTGAAGTTCTACGAAGGTAGACCTTTAGGCATTCCACTGGGCAGAGGGATGCTTCTTCCTTCAGAGGGCAGATTCTCCAGGGACCCCATCTCTTAGTGGGCAGCTCGTTCTTGGCGAGAAACGTTGGGTCCGGAAAGAGGTTCAGTTCTCCGGAGTCTGTGAACTGAATGTGGTCATCATCCCTCGAGAGGGCCACTATTTCGCTAACTCTGGCTCCTGAGGCTAGTGCAAATAAGAATATCACCTTTTGAGTCGTCTTTCAGCGAGCAATCCTCATTGTTCAGAGTTGATGCTAAGTGAAGAACCTTATCCAAAGACCATGAAATGGGCTTTGGAGGAGCTGCGGGCTGAAGTTTAGCGCAGGCTTATGGAATCTTGTAGAAGATTTCATTAGAAAAGTCTACCTGGAAGGCATATAGTATTGGTCTGGCTAGGGCAGATTTACATGTAGTAATCGTGTTGGCTGCTAAACCTTGTTCATGAAGATGGATGAAGAAGGACAAGCAGAAATTCGTAGAAATCTCCTTAGGTTTCTTCGCCTTGACAAAGGCCACCCACTTCTTCCAGGAAGACTCATATTGTCTTCTTGTTAACTTTGACTTGTATTCTTCTAAGAAGTTAATACTGTCCCTAGAAATCCCGAACCGTTTCTTGACCGCTAGGGCGAGAAAATCATGAGATGAAGGTTCTGGGTTTTCTCTGATGAAGCTGAGATAGTCAATTTCTGCACTTGCTGAGTCAGAACTGGGTCCGGCAACGGGATCAGCTTCAGGCGTAGTTCCGTTATCAAAGGAAATCAAACACTGTTGGGCCACTTGTGGGCCACTATTGCTGCTATCCCTCGAAAGGATCTCAGTTTGTCAAGGAATGAATGAATGAAGGTTGGTTGGAGGGAACAGGTAGATCTTGGACCACCTGTTCCAATCTATGGACATTGCGTCTGTCGCTTCCGCTAGAGGATCCTCGTACGGGGCTACATACCGGGGTAGCTTCTTGTTGTCGCTCGTTGCGAAGAGATCTATCTGCAGTCCTGGGACTTTGCATAATATTAAGGAGAGAATGATTTTGCATCTAGGGACCATTCTGACTCTATTGGGTTGACCCTGGATAGAGCGTCCGCTGTCACATTGCAGAACCCTTGAAGGTGGACTGCTGACAAGTGCCATCTCTTCTTCTTCGCTAGACGGAGGATGGCCAGTATCACTTGATTTATGTGAGGCGATCTCGAGCCTTGTCGATTTAGGCATCTCATTACAACTTCGCTGTCTAGAACCAGATGGATGTGGATTGAGTAGCGAAGTTCAAGTTTCTTCACAGAGAAGAACCACCATGGCTTCCAGAAAATTGATGTGGAAGATCTTGAAGAGGGGAGACCAGGTTCCCTGGACTCTCCGATGATGAGAGTGACCTCCCCACCCCTCTTTTGAGGCGTCCGTGTGAACGGTGACTGCCGGTGGAGGTGGTTTCAGAGGTGCCTTGCTCTTCAGGTTCTTGGATTCCGACCATGGTTTGAGTAGTGATCGCAGACGATTTGGAATCGGTCTTTGTAGATCTCTTCGAGAGTTTGATGCGTAGTTTCTCCAAACTCCTGATGCATCTTTTAATTGAGCTTTCAATATTGGATCTGTCACTGAGGCAAAGTGGAGGGACCCCAATACTCTCCTGTTGCCTTCTTGATATCCTGTCGGATTGAAGAAGTTTCTTGACAGATCCTGCTATCTCTTTCCTCTTCTTTGATGGAATGGAAAGGCAGTGTGACTGTAAATCCCAGTGGATGCCGAGCCACTGGAACTTTTGAGCTGGAGATAGACAAGACTTTTCCAAGTTGATCTTGAATCCTAAGTGTTCCAGGAACTGGATCACTTGCTTGGAGGCTTGCCTGCACTCTTCCTCGGATGCTGCCCACACCAGCCAGTCGTCCAGGTAGGCGTAGTTGATGAATGACTGCATTCACAAAGCTTGGTGAATACCCTTGGGGCTATGTTTAGACCAAAGGGCATGGCTCTGAATACGTACTTTCTTTTCTGTAGTTTGAACCCTAGGTAGGGGGAAACTTGACGGATGATTGGAACATGCCAGTACGCATCCGTCATGTCTATGGAGACTGTGTATGCCCGTTTGGGCAAAAGGGTCCTTATGTGTTGAAGCGTCAGCATTCTGAATTTGTGGTTCACTATGAACTTGGTGAGTGGTGATAAATCCAGAATGACTCTGAGCTTTTCCGAATCCTTCTTCGGAACACAAAATAGCCTTCCTTAGAATCTGATGGACTTTGCCTTCCGTATAACTCTTTTGTTCAGGAGTTCCTGAACATATTCTTCCAGAATGGTGGTTGAGTGCTGGAAGAATTGAGGAAAGTTTGGTGGAGTTGAGCTCCAACTCCACCCTAGTCCGTTCTTGATTAGGCTGTGGGCCCAGGGATCGAAGGTCCAACGATCCTGGAAGAGGAGAAGTCTCCCTCCTACCGGTAGCATCTCACTTGGAGTGCTGGTTGGAGGACTTGCCTCCTTGGCCACGTCCACCTTTGTTACCCCTACCTCTGAAGGGGCGTCTAGAGGACCCTCGAAAGGAACCTCGAGACTTTGGCCTAAAAGTCGTCGATTGACTTTCAAAGACTGGGGTGAACACCGGCGATTGGGTCGCCAGCGTTTGGGGCACCAGTTGGAAGGTAGTGGTTGGATGTGCCACCGTCTGGGGCACCGTGGCCACGGGAAGCTGTTGCTGTTTTCTAGGCCGAGAGGGCACTCTTGGTCGTTTTGATTTATTCTTCGGCTGGGGACCCTCATCAGCGGAAGATTTTCTTTTTGAAGACAAGCCCCACTTGGAGAGGAGATTCCTGTTCTCCGTAGCGGCTTTGTCCACGACCTCTTTGACCACTTCCCCAGAACACGAACTCTCTACAAGTCCTTTGGGCTTTGATAAAGTTGTACAAGTCCTTGGTGACTGTCGCCAAATGAGATTTGGCGAAGACCATGTGCATATCTGGGGTGTCTGGGATGCTTGCCATAGTCTCTAAGCCATAGAAGCAGCAAGACGTTCTTTAGTCTCTTGTTCCCTGCGCAGGAGAGACTCTGACAGCTTCGAGAGGTTTTCGCCGAACTGTCGTCCAGCAATATCTGCCTCCAGCTTCCCAATTGTGAAGGTATTATGAACATCCTTCCAGTCTTTATCATCTGATGGAAAAGCAAGGGAAAAGGGTCTACACTCCTCCGGTGTAGGGCAAGGTTTCCCTGCTTCAACCGCCTTTAAGGCTGCCTTAAACCCTTTGTCCATAAAGGGGAAGGCACGTTTGAGGTCAGCAATAAAGGACGGGTGCTTTTTGCTGAGAGCCGGCACCTTGGAACTAGTAAAGGCCCTCTCTTTCAAGGTGGTTGTATATAAGGCCTGAGCATTAGAGAGTTCGAGGACAATCGTCTCCTTCGGCTCTGTTTCCTCCTTGGATGCAGGTTCCGTCCTTAGACGACATAGCAGTCCGGGTAGGCCCCTTTGCTGGGCCAAAACTCAATTTCCTCTACTGGGACAGTGCCCAGTTTCTCCGAGAGGAAAATCTTCCCCCCCGACTTTGGCTTATGCTTTCCATACCTCCAAGGGTTAACGTCAGAGAACGCGGGGAGATCCTTGACGTTTAGCTTCTTCGGGGCTAAACGTGTTGCAACCAGCTGATGCATTTCCGTCCGAAGAGGAGCTTCTTTCTCGGACGATTTCTTCTGAATGTCCTGCACCATAGACAGCAGCGAGTGCAACGTACTCATGATGGAATCTAGCTGGGGTGCAGTAGATGAAGTCGAAGGCACCGGCTCAGTCACCGTGGCTGAAGATACCGAAATCGTTTCGGTCTTATCGACTTCAGCCTCAGGAGGTACGTCATCCTCCTGCTCCAGTTCTTCCAGTAGGAGATTGTTCTCAGTTTCCTCTGAGACAACCGACATGTTGTCATCTAAATGGATGCCCTTCAAGGCGTCCGAAACAACAGATTCCATCGGAATCTGTACTAGGGAAATCTCAGGTTGAGCCTGGGGAATAATTGCATCCGCAGATGCCCTAGGGAAAAGACAGTCCCTCATCCTCTCATTAGGAAGGTATGGGCCAGAGGTGTTCTTCTGAAAACCCCTGACCCATTTTCGCAGCGTGTCCCTTGCTGCATCCCTTGACTCAGTAGACTTTTGATCATCAAAAGCCTCTTTTACCAGTTTGTCACAAATGGTACATACCTGTGGGTCCCAGTATTTGAGAGCCCCCTGGGTGACTGCACAGCGAGCATGGGCCCTGCACACGTCATGGCTGTAGAAGTTCTTGCTACGGACCCTGCAAAAACTGTTCCCGCACTCGGGATGCTTCTCCTGTAAAGAAAGAAAGTGTATAAGTATTCGGTGAAATTCTCAGATTTCAGCATACATAAATTTATTTTTAAAAAATATTAGCTTGGATAGAGTAAGCTAGAAGATAGGAAAGACACCTACTTGTGTTTCCTGTCCAGCCCATTGCTATGACCTCCTCCAATATTGAACAATAAATTCTTAATGAATTTTGAATGGGAAGATAATATCCTTTAATATAAAATGTCTTCTTAACACAATGTCCCAGGTTCAATATTGGGGGTAAATTAATGGTTGATAACCATTAAGTGGTAGAGAGGATCATTCTCTTATATGTGATGGTCTCACAATAGGCTGCCCATGAAGCACCTTGTAGGTTGGAAAAAACTTTTTTGGGCTACAGTACTGACTGGCGGCGGTATGCCGCCAGACCTGCCGGGCCTGCCGGCACATGCCAGGCCTGCCGGCATATACCGGCCTAATCTGGGCTATTGAAGGCAGTTATTGTCTTCAGATCTATACTTTGGGTGGCTGACTGCCGGCCACTGGTCATAGTATGTTTAATATCGTTGGGTTATCGCTCAGCGACACCCCCGGCAAGTGGCGGCAGAGTCACTGCCGGCCGACAGACAACCAACATGGCCGCCGACAGGTATAAGCTGCCGGCGGCCGGCCCAGTATAAGGAAAGGTAGAGAAAAAGAGAGAGGATGGAGGAAGACAAAGGCTCAGCCTTGCCGGCCTACATCCTGAGTGAGGGTTCAAGTGGAAGGGGGAATTATATTCGGGCTTCCACCCAACCATATCCCATCCATATGGGCTATGGAAGGCAGTCCAAGGGAGGACTGAAGAACACTCTAAAGATTATTAGGGTACCTGCCGGCAGCCGGCCCGGCCAGCAGTAGGCAGGGAACCTCCGGCCAGTTCTATAGATTACCCTTAGGGTCAAATATAGAATGACGGCCAGGGAGGGTGATGGTTCATCCAACACAAAAGAGACAGCGGGGAAGGGGGAAAAGTCCTATAAGTAAGGTAATACCCGAAGGCATTACCCATCATAAAGGATTCTGATCTCATAAGGTAACCTCAAGTAGGGGAAATAATTTCCCCTGGTTGGGTTAGTCAAGTGAGAAAGCGGCTATAGGACACAATCTCGCAAGAGAACAGAATCTCGTACCAGGTATCTTAGACAATGAAGAAATCATTTCTTCGGTCTAAGATCACTAGCACAGGACTGTCTGCTAGACAGTCTAGGGAGGCCTAGCCTCCTGTATAGACAACTTAACCTGACTTGGGAAATCATTTCACCGAGACAGAAAGATGCCTAACACAGACTTTACTCTGATGTCCCGTTCTAACTCAAAAACCGACTCAGTGGTTAAGAGAAAGAAACGAAACACCCCAGTAAACTTTGCCAGAACTCAGTTCACAGCAAAGCTAACTGAGGGTAGCCTAGGCTTATCAGAGGGAAGGGGAATTGCTCTTAAATCTCGCAAAGAGATTGGTATCGACTTAGAAGGTAAAGGAGGCATCAACCTCACCTTAGAAGACAATACAAGAGCAATTGGGGACATGTATGAAAGTATAGTAAAGCCCCTAGGCTAGTAAGTCTAGGAGCATAGAGAATCGTTCACCGAAACTCTCTTGTATACTATCTTGGAAGAGAAAAATTTATGCAGTAATATCTTAATTGTATAAAATATTGCCTGAGCTTCAATAAAACTTTACCAGGAAGGTTATATCATGCATGAAGTGTGTAGGTGCCTAGGCTAGGAAGCCTAGCACTCGTGAGGCTCGAACATAAATAGCCAAATCCACGACAACAATGACATAATATAAAAATCCCTTGCTAAAATACTAAATAGCTAAAGTTATTAAAGCAAATAATGCCGGGAAAGTCGTTCTGGCTAACTAGATGTACAGGAAGAACGACCGTGTTCATGGCACCATCCGGCTGGCAACACCTCTTGTTACGTTAATTACGATCTCAATCAAAGAGTAAAACTGGCAAGAGCTTACATTTACACAATTCAAAGATATTACTTAACTTTCCAGAAGCTGATGAGGCTGGTGAAGACATCATAGCGACAAATAACTCCAAAATAGCGAGAGATAACACGGGATAACACCGGTCAACGAAGCTACAAGAGAAAGTATGGCTTGGTGGCGCCTCACGGTGGCGATTCGGCGCACTATTTACAGTACAGTAGGAGTGTCGAGAGCGTTGTCTCTTTAACGACTCTCCTATATTCTTGCCACTTTTTCCCCCTCGAAGCGGAAACGCTATTAGGGGTGTAGATAGCTACGAGACGTGTCGAGAATACGTCCTCTGATTACGCGATATCCAATTTTAAGGGATATTCGCTCTAGGAGTTAGAATTCTGGATACCTATGGTAAATTCTCTGGTATATATCACTGTAGTCAAATATAACCTAGGAAGCTACTAATGAAGGAACTTCCATCAGGATGACATGGCCTGAGCCCAAATATATATATATATATATATATATATATATATATATATATATATATATATATATATATATATATATATATATTCAAAGAAATGTTGCTCCCTATCATATAGGAGAGATTTAAGTAATTTACTGATCTTTTGTTGCTAATTCTTTACTTATCCATTTTGTGTATTTTTTTAAAAGTTATTACTTTATCTCTTCCCCCTGTGTGTACCCCCACAAAAGTATTAAGGTCGTACAAAACGAAGAAATGAAACTCAACAAGTTCGAGGAAGTCAAGTTCAAAGTACAGTCATGTGATGCAACTTACTCTTAGTACAATACCTGCAATTAGGGTTTTATAATAGTCGCTTCTAATAGCCAGGCCTTCTCCATCGTGAGGCTCAATACTACACAGTTTTCTAAAAATTTTATTCCAGCTGTGACC